>NC_071501.1:63297847-63600878 GCF_028408465.1 Anastrepha ludens
GAGCTTGTTGAGAAGGTTTGACGAACTGGGGGAGAGGTTTCTTTTGTTGTGCCGATGGGTGTGGGCGGTGTGGCGGGTATGATGATAAATTTATGCGAACGTGCGGAGGGTGAGCGGATCAGACGTGTTTGTTCGTCGCCGCTCTCCGCACCGCTATCGGAAATTTGGCTAAGCCGAAAGTTGTGCGATGCCTGCTTGCCAATTTGTGCGAGGGTGGGAGTCGCCGTCGTTCTAGAGTTCTCTTTTGGGGTTGTGGCAGTATTTGTGGTGTTGGATTTGATTGCGGAAGAGTTGATTTTCGCTTGCTTTGGAGCATTCGAAGTGCTCGGCTGTTCGATGGATGAAGCGTCCATGTTGGTGACTATTGTAGTAATTTTACTAATGCGATTAAATAGTTTCTCTGAACTGTGTCTGACCACTATTTTGAGGTGGTAGTTCTGAGAATGATGCACCTTCACTTTTTCATACCTCAGATTAATAGTAACACTACTGCAATGGTCGCTTTGTTCATACTGGTTTAAATTCTGTAGCTTTTGCACCGGAACATATCGCTGTCTACTGTAATTATATTTTGGTAGAGATTATGTCAAGCGATAAATGTTAGGTCACACTTTTGCAAGGAAAAGAAGTAAATAAAAAATATTTGCACGGCAGCTATTATAAAAATGTTTAAGGCAAAAAAAAATACAACAATAAATCGTTAGGTTTTATCTCAGTCTTCCTGGCGGACGCTTTCTTATCGCCACGAAATTCACTCAAGACTAAGTATGTACGTATGTTCGCAAAGGTACGCTAGAAATTAAAAGACGCTAACATTAATTTACACCCATGCATACACATTCTTATAAATTATCCGTAATTCTGCGTAGCTTAGACAAATTTTTGCTATGGTAATCTTTTTCTGTAGAAATGTGCTATAATCATATGGATATAGTCCTACCTCAGCAGAGTGACTAATTTACGATGGTGTTGCAAATTATTCACAAATATGCAACGTGATAAAGAGAAAAACAACAAAAATAATACATAGTTTGCCACTTGTAACCTTGATCGCATTTGGATGAACTTCTGCAAGCGAAAGAAAAAAGAACGAACAAAATAAAATGAAATAAAATCAAACGAAATAAATGAAGACGGAAATATACATGAAACTAATTAAAATAGAAAAAAGAAAAAAAGAATTGACGCGAAAGGAGCTGAATTAAATTAGAGGTTAGCATAAGCGGTCACAGTAGCCGCGTAGTTTTTGCAAGAGCATCATTCCATGGATTCGAGTTCAAAGTTGGTGGCCAATCACCGACTGTATGATATTTCTGTTGTGAAAAAGCTTTTCATAAAAAACCATCCGTGCCATTCGGAGGCGGAATAAAACTGTAATTCCCTCTATTTGTAGACACCATAATAAGGGATACACGGGCCGAAATAAAATAAAATTATCATCGAGTTTTGCGATCTAATTTGACCTGTTGTTTGCTTTCCAGATCCACTTTGGCCCATACGTTCAATTTGGCGTGAGGGTAGGTACTATGAGTGACTTAAAGAAGGGTGAATATATAGCACATATATTTTGAAGTAAGCCAGATATGCTGAATGTGGAGATTACACAAGTAGTACAAAGAAAAGGCTTGAGAAGCAGAGGAAAAATTTACTCAAAGTTCGATTAACAAGTACAGCGGCATACAGAAGGATTAAAGACCGTGACCAACTTTTCTGATGAATAAAAAAATCATTTAGGCCCTCATCGAATTTAAAAGAATCAGCTTATAGGCTGACCTAACCGGAGCAGCCGAAGTTAGTCGCTAAATTTCGTTTTTCACCATAGCTGTAGGCCAAACATCAAAGAGTGGTAACTTTAGCTAGTAGCTATATTAGCACTATTTTATCCAAAGAAAAAGCAAAATTTTTATAGACTCCGTTATAGAATAAAAGTTATGGATCAGAATAGAGGTAAAGCCATAAGCAACATTTCAAAATAAGATTTATAAAAATTAAAAAATAATTGGGTGATGACAGAATTTCATATAAAATGAGGACTGTATGTGGCATAAAACTAAAAATGAGACCCTATGAGACCCTAGGGATTATACTTTTTTAATTTTTTTGCACTGTTTAAATTAAATGTTGTGGGGGAAAATTTTCATAGATTTCTCTACATAGTTCATATATTGTAACACCATATTATATGTAAATAGACAATTCCTCCTATACTTTCGGTTTATAGTTGATTTAAATTTAATTTACAAAAATAAAGTTTTGTGTGTGGCAAATTTATTATATATTTTAAATTATAAATAAAATTAATATTTATTGAGCCATCTCTTTCGATTCGAAATTAAGCTGATGAAAATGAAGTTTGTCCGGCACTTTCCATTATAAAGTGAAACTTTGTAAAGCTTTACACCTTAGCTATCTGGTGATGTGCTAGGTTAATATTTTAAAATTTTTAAATCGAGGTAGATATAGCTTAAGATTAATTCGTCTACCAAGTTTCATCACTGCTGTCGAACGGTAAATACAATTAATGCTAATCTTCTGCCTATATTGTCTCAGGTAGACATAAATCTCGTTACATTTTACGACGCACTTGCAAACATGCAAACATACATACATATACATATGTACAGTACATAGTATGAGTTATCAGATAATTTTTCTGCCGCTAAAGTGGTTGAATAAGTCCAAACTTTAAAGAATAGCCCTTAAAATATATTGCCTGTGTCCGCACCGCCCGCATTCACTTACTTGTACCGCTATAATCGATAAACAATACTTACTTTTGTTCACATTTGTTTTGTTCTCTTTTCCCGACTTCTAAGTGTATGACTAATAACTGTCACGAAATGCAAATAATAGATTTTTTTCTTACAAATTTTAAGTTACGTCATAGTATTACGAGTATTAACAGCTAAGTGTGTGTGGCGTCTTAAGTAGGTGACGCTGTGAAGTCACTCGTGTCAAACTACATATTTCTCAAACGGACAGGCTGAAAGTATGAATTTGTATGCACTGAAATGTGTATGTATGCATGTACAAAACGGCAAAAATTAGCAAAGCTAACATCCACGATAGTAAAGGTAGTTCTCATGCGAGGCTTATTCAATCTTTTCATTGGAGGTGATTTTTAAGCGGCGGCTCCCAAACCCATGGAAAAGACCCACGAAAGGAGAATCGACATTCACTATCTTTTCGTCACTTCAAAGCTGCATTCGACAGTACGAAAAGGAGTTATCTGTATGGCGCGATGTCTGAATTTGGTGTCCCCACAAAACGAATACGGCTTTGCAAGATGACGTTGCTTAACACCAGCAGCGCCGTCAGAATTGGGAAGGACCTCTCCGAGCCGTTTGATACCAAACGAGGGTTCAGACAGGGTGATTCGCTGTCGTGTGACTTTTTTAACCTGATGTTGGGGAGCATCGGACGAGCCGCAGAACTTAATCGCTCAGGCACTTTAACAGCTACGATACGATATTGAGCATAGAAATGCCAGAAGATACATATCTAGTGGGATACGCGGGCGATATAGCGGCGGTCATACCAGCTCGGGACACTGAGGACGCTAGAAGGAAGTTGAACCAATACACAGCAAAATAAAGCTAATTATGGCGGCCACAGGCTCAATTCTCCTGTATGGCAGCGAAGTATGGGGAATTGTGCTAAACTGCAAAGCCAAGCGCAAAGCACTGGAGGCTGTGCAACGAACAGCGGCACTCAGAGTTGCCTCAGCCTACCCATTAGACGACGGTCGCTGTAAGTGCGAAGGCATTTTGAACCCTACCTCACCCAACAACAAAAAAAAAATAAATAAAATAAAATGGCCCTATGGTGAACGAAGTTCCTACGAAGCAACGAGCTTAAATGGCTACCGAGACCTTGCAATTTGGCACCATTGGCCATCTTTCTATGGGGCTATCTGAAAAGTGTGAGCTATACCAATAAGCAAGAAACGATTTAAAAGCTGAAAAATATGATGAAATAAAAACATAATTTCGATATTTTTTAAAAGAAAATCTATGGTTTTATCGAACCAACCTGCATTGCCAAATTATAAAGAAAACTTCACACAATATCGAGGAAAGAGATTTTCATGAAAAATATGAAGGTGGCCGCCGTAGCCGAATGGGTTGGTGCATGACTACCATTCCGAAGTGCCGTGGTTCGAATCTCTGGGTATGAAACATCAAGTGATAGAAAACGTTTTTTCTAATAACGGTAGACCTTCGGCAGACAATGGTAAGCCTCCGAGTATTTTGAGTTCTGCAATAAAAAACTTCTCATAAAAACCATCTAATAATCGCATACAACATAAAAATGTAGTTCTTTCCATATGTGGAACAGCAACAAGACGGGTCAAGGACAAGCAAATTCTCTATTGTGTGGTGCAAAAGATAGTTTGAGTTGCTGAATTGTATCACATGATATTGTCGGCTTCAGAAATGTACAGTTTGATGTCAACATTAAAATACCAAGCAAGTGCCATTGTGATGCCACATATAATACATATCTGGGATGACTGTTAATTAATTAAATAATGCTACTGACGCTGTCATAGGAGAAGTACGTAAACGGCAAATGTGAGGGGTACACCAGGTGTTTAGCGTAAGTCATTATCTTTCGAACTAATTATGTAAAGAAATTAGTGTTCGCCGGAAAAATGTTAAGATATAAATGAATTGTTTGAAATTTTACTAAAACTTTACAATCTATTCAAAGAAGTGTATGGCAATAAATGCTTATCACACACACTTGGTTTTGAGTGGTTTATGCGTTTTTAATACAGCCGTATTTCATTCTTGTTGAACTTTCCAAAACGATAATGATAAAACGACCCGAATTGTGGAAAGCAAGTAATGTGTCCTCCATCTAGGCAAGGCATTGACTCATTTCGTATTGTCTGTTTTACATCATGCATCGGGCTACTATCCGCTTCCAAGGTTCGAAGGTATTAATACATGTAAACTGAAAAGGCTGAAAGAAGCAGACTTCTGGCACTGTTTCAAACAATGGTAGATTTCCATGGAGCTTTAAAGGCGTGTATATGGAAATAAAATATTGCTAAGTTGTATTAGTACATCGCATACACCTTTGAGGGATACTTAAGGCGAGCGAGTCAAAAGTATTTTGGGCGCGTTTATACGAGGTGATCAAAAAGTAAGTTGACTTTGCATTTCATTTCATTTATTCGCCATATTTAGTTTGTTTTTGACAGGTAATAAGGTTAGATGTGTTTTGGTTTTTACACTTTACTGATGATCAGAATCGCTTGAAAATATTTATTTGATCACAGTATTGTGAAGGCTAAATTTTAAGAAATTAAGCAAAGAGGAGCTAAACTTTAAAGCTCTAAAAATCAGTATCTTACATAAAAAAAAAATTAAAGTGTAAACACTTAGCAAGTGCTCATATAAATTCTTGCAATGATTTAGTTTTCTGATATTGTTTGGCTCTAACTAGGTTTTTCATACATATTTTTTTTTGCAAGGTGCACGTGCGCACTCACAAAAGAATCTTATTCTTAAAAAAATGAAGTTCAATTGAAATTGTTATTTTTTTTTTTTTTGCAACTCTCTTAGCATTTAGTGTTGTACTTTCTTTCTATTATTTTTCTTCTATATTTAGTGTTGTACTTTACTACTTACTTAACTATTCGTGAGAGCGCAAAGTTAGCTATAAAAGAAGAAGAAGAAAAGGCAAAGATTCCAGTTCGAAAACAACAAGATTGTATAGAAAAAGTGGAAAAGCTTTATCAAGAATGGCAAAATCGTCAAAAGAACAAAAATAAAAATTTGGAGGTTTTTCGAACAAGAGAGATGGAGTTTGTTAATGAACTGAATGATCTTTTCTATATCGCACACATTGATGCTCTATATATGATGAAGGATGAAACTGATAAACCTGTTCTTCTTTTACAATGTGAGAAAGGGCGTCCAGGATGTTTGCTTGGAATTAATAAAACAGCCATTCTAAAAGATAAACAAAAATTAGATCGATTAAGTGCAGAAGAAAGCCCGAAGCGAAAGCAAATTGATGAAAGTAATAAGTCGATAGGAATCAGTTTCCAAGGTATGAACAATGAGTATTTAATTCAATGTTTGATTAATTTAATTTACTAAATTTAATGTTAAAAATAAATTTTGATTAGATCAAGAAATTTTTTCTTCGTCCGAAAGCTGATCCGAAACTTGAAATGATGGATACGGAAGTACTGCGGCCATTGAGAAGAGGCAAAAATAAATTCCTAACGCCGAGACTTCTTGAAGCTTTGGACAAGTGGAAAATTTCTGATAGGTCGGCTATTCATTTAATTAATGCAGTCGCAGAAGCACTTGGACATCCCGTTGTTACACTTTTAATAAATCGGACAACATTACAGGAGGAACGTAAAAAAAGCCGATTGAAAATATCTACATGTGTTAAAAATAATTTCAAGGCATTGAAAAATTGAATTTTTAAATTGTTTTTATTTTGTATTATTCAATATATAAAAATATTTTATTTTTTAGCTTGCAGCGGGAAAAATGCTTCCTGAATTAACAGGGAGTTCCAAAATTAACTACTTCAACAGACCTAAAAATTGCTGAGGCTGTTCACGAACTGTTGGTCGATGGAATGCTGAAAAAACAAATACCGCGGAATGCTTTGATACGATCTCTGCAAATACTGGAAGAGTGCAAGCAGCTGCACCGACACAAACTATGAATTATCTCTGCGAGCTGCATTTTAATCGAAAATGAGTGGTACATCAGGTGTGAAAGTTCCAATATTTGACAGATTTAAGGCCAAGTGGAATGGATAAAACTAATTACAAGGCTGGTATAGAGAATGATTATGTGGCAAAACTGCTAAATTATGTGAAATACGAAATGGTCGAATTCTGTACGAATGAATTATCACGATATCATGCACGAGACTATTCCGAGGAGTTATTACAGCTTTCTTTAATCCTTTTTTGGAACTTTATCGAAAGAAAAAGTTGATTTCCGTCTGCCTGGACCTATACATAACGCACGTTAGATACCCAAAGCTATTTATTCTTTGAAAATGTATAATTTTTAGAAATGAATTTAAGTAAACAGTCCGTGAAGAACAGCTTTTACGCGATATACATCTGTATGTATAGCTTCTACGTTAAAGTATGGTTTTGTTCCACTGCTGCTGCTGAAGCACCCAATCAAGATTTAATATTTCTGCTAGAGATTTATCATTATCAAAGGATTGACAAACAATTATCAGCTGCAGTTGTTGGCAAGATATGCAATCATTTACGGTATTTATCGGATGAAAGCATTGCGTTAGAACGAAGAAAAGAAGAATGGTGAAAAATCTTAATACTTCTGTGGATTGCGATGTCGAACCATGCAACATAAACATAAAACACATACACTTTTTTTTTATTTTACTTTACTTACTAACTACTTAAAATACCCATTTTTCTTTATTTTTCAACTTTAGGCTCTAGATTTAAGATTCTAGGCTTAATATTTCATAATTTGCAGTTTTTTTGGTAACCTTACTTTTCTAGAGGGTGATCCTCAAAAAATAAAGGTGTTTTATTTTTTCCACATGAATAACGGCCACCCTAGTGTACATAGAACCCTACAGATTGGAAATGAAATTTGAAAAGGGCTAGCCAAGAAGCACTGGTAACTCCTGAAAAAGCCCATTGTAAATATCTGAAGCTTATCTTACATATAATTTGCGCGTACATCCTTTTTGGCCGAGCTCCTCCTCCTATTTGTGGCGTGCGTCTTGACGTTGTTCCACAAATGGAGGGATCTACAGTCTACACTCGGAGGCTTGCCATTGCCTGCCGAAGGGCGACCGCTATTAGAAAAATGGTTTTCTTAATATTGGTGTTTCACCGAGATTCGAACCTACGTTCTCTCTGTGAGTTCCGAATGGTAGTCAAGCACCAACCCATTCGGCTACGGCGGCAGATTGTTTTTGTTAAAAAAAAAACATAATTGTTTGCGGGGCCAATCGCTTCTTGCAACAAGTCTTAGGTCTTTTGCAATCTCGTTTATAGGGGTGTTTCACTGAACTTTACCTAAACTTAAGTTGCAGATACTACTGCCTAAAGCTCTATATTGCTTAATCAAACTCGTGGTTGAAGATGCCAAAGTCTACGTGACTGCGTATTTTCTAAATAGATATTTCCTTTCACATTCTTATGTCTCTATCACCAATGTTCACTACATTTAAGTTATTTATCCTCCACTTGTATGCCTATCTTTGCATAATTTAGTTCGTACACACAAATTTCTTTTATTTGTTTAATATTTTAGACCCCCGCAATTTGATCTCCTTAGCTTGGAGGCCATTTATTAGGAATTCAAATTTATTAATTCACTCTCTGGAGCGCAGCATACCGCAGCATGTCGTAAACTACTCATTCACTTTAAAAACACATTTACTATGTACGCTAATAGAATAATTGATATTTTCAGTAGTTTTATGCAAACTCCATTAAATATTTGAACACTATGCAGCCAAGTTGAAAAAATTCTAACTTTACCAGTTCATTCAATCCAATGGATGTTTACGAGAAGAAGAAATGGTATTATGCTCCGTGGAAGGAGATATGACATTTGGTAATGCCTACCAAA
Organism: Anastrepha ludens; assembly: GCF_028408465.1. Classification (NCBI taxonomy): domain Eukaryota; kingdom Metazoa; phylum Arthropoda; class Insecta; order Diptera; family Tephritidae; genus Anastrepha; species Anastrepha ludens. Next base: position 63,306,454 of record NC_071501.1, read on the forward strand.
TAATTTGAGAGTCATATACTCGTCCCATATGTACTTATAAGTATAAGGTGCGAGTTGATAGGTCACTTATTTAACTTCTACTTATGTCTATGTGTATGGCGGGACCTCAGAGGCAGAAATGCTTTAGGCAAATAGCTTTGGCGTGACCTCAACTTTCGGCGTATTTCCTTCATTAGCAAGAATTTTAATCATAGAGATAAGTACCGTACTTATAAAGGAGGAATGTGACAGCTAAGGCTAAAGAATAACTCCGGCCCGATATATGTTTTGCCGATCCTGCCCTTTCCAGTTCTTTAACCTAATCCAACTGATCTTTATTATCCGGCTAGGAGCTCAATTTGGAGTATGATTTGCGAAAAACACAGGAGGAAATGTAAAAAGTTATAAATACTTGTATTAATTTCTATTTTTGAAAAAGATAATAGTTTATTTTAGTCGATGTTTTGTGTTATATACATATATAATTGGTGAAACAGAGATTAATGTCACTAAATAAATAATAAATACAAGCTATACCTACTATAAATACACAACAATTACTGTAATTTAAAAATTACACAAAGTGTTAGTTTGATTGATCAGTGTAATCACGCCCTTTCATGGAATAATTTTCTTTGTTAAGTAAAACAGTTATAATAAAATGCAGTCGCCGTAATCGATTGGGCACGAAACACCAAATGATAGAACAAGTCTTTTCTAATAGCGGTCGCTCCTCGGAAGGTATTTTTGCCATGAAAAAACCATCTGCCGTTCGGAGGCGGCATAAAATGTAGGTTCCCCATTCGTGGAAAAACAACAGCACACACACCACAAATAGGAAGAGGAGCTTGGACAAACATCAAACAAAGGGTGTAAGCGCCAATTATATATGTACAATATATGAGCATATTGTTACAAATGAAATAATTTTGTAACCAATTTGAATGAAACGTTTTTGTGTAACTAGAATTGCTCACTGATGATTTTAATTTTAATGTCTTTTGTGAGAATTCTATGAAATTATTACATTTGAATTATCACGGGAAATGATGGAAAAAAATTGTCGATTTCAGACCAAATATCATTAAAAATTGAGTCTCTAAATTGAAGCTCAGAATGATATTTCCCAAAAACGCCTACTTACCAAGTATTCATACGCTTGTAAATGTACCATACGATTTCAGTCAATGAATTGCGTGAACATATTCAGAATTTTTAAGTGTTATATTTCGGGATTTGGCAACCCTGCTGTTGCAATCTGGCAACTGACAGCTGTATCGCAAAATTTGATATTTTTTGGCTTTTACGTACTCAGAACGTTTTGAAATACCAGCGCTATTTGTGTTGTTTACAGTACTTTCGACGTGGATTAACTCTGCAACATTGCATGGATGAACTTAATTCATTTTTTGGCGATGAAGCTCCATCAAGGACCAGTGTTTATCGATGGTATGGTGAATTCAATCGTGGTCGTAGTTCACTCCAAGACGAATTTCGTGACGGTCGTCCAAAATCAGTTGTTGTTCCGTTGATGCTGTGCGCGAACTGATATTGCAAGATCGTCATGTGACCTATCGTGAGATTGAGACAATCTTAGGCATTTGTGGGACCAGCATACATTCAATATTGCATAAACATTTGACTGTCAAAAAAATTTGTTTGCGTTGGATCCCACACAATTTGTCAATCACTCAAAATAAAGGCTCGTGTCGATTGGTCGAAGGAAATGCTCAAAAAATACGATCGCGGGGCTTCGAAACACGTCTATGACATCGTGATAAATGATGAATCATGGATTTACGCGTAGGAGCCCGAAAGTAAACAGCAGTCGACTGCATGGGTGTTTCAAGATGAGCCAAATCCAACAAAAGTTGTTCGCGCACGAAGTACTTCCAAGCAAATGGTCGCCTGTTTTTTCGGAAAAACTGGACATGTCGCCACCGTACCACTAGAACAACGCAGAACAGTAAATTCTGAGTGGTACACAACCATTTGTTTGCCAGTTGTCTTCCAAGAAATTAGGAAAACCAATCGCCAAAGACGGATCACTCTTCACCAGGACAATGCGAGCTCTCACACATCGGCTCAAACAACTGCATTTTTGAGCACCCAAAACATCGAATTAATGGGTCATCCGCCGTATAGTCCTGACTTAGCACCGAATGACTTCTTTTTATTCCCGTACGTAAAAAACAAACTGAGAGGTTAAGGTTTTTCGACACCTCAAGAAGCGGTTGCGGCATTCAGAATGCAAGTTTTGGAGGTACCTCATTCAGAGTGGCAAAGTGCTTCGTCAATTGGTTCAAACGCATGCAAAAGTTTATAGATCTTCATGGAGAATATTTTGAAAAACAATAAAGTGATTTTCGATGCTTAAAATTTGTTTTTGTTCTCTAATCTCGACATATAAAAGGCCCCCCTCGTAAACTCTATCGGGCAATGTTGATGTGGAGTAAATGAAGGGAATGTTATACTTATAATTATTGACTTAAGTGTTGGCATCTGGGGTCGTATGTTTAGAGGTTATTTTTAGAATGCCAATAAAAAGCGTTTTAAAAAGTTTAAAATTATTTCACTGTTGTTTGCGAAGTAATGTAATATTCCCATGGGAGCCGGTTCTACGTTACTGGAATGACTCGGATTTTTCCCGACCAAGGGCTTCCGCCCCGGTAAACTAGCCCTGTCTAGTGAACCGTTTTTAAAAGTAATATTTCTTTCATTTTTAAACGAGTGGATATTTGAATGGGATATTTTATTTCAAACACCTGTTATTATTATTCCAAGTTTTCTGGAAAAGTCGTCAATTTTATTATTTATTTTTTTAACAATCTTTGAATTCTTTGGGTGTTATCCTCACTTCATTAGCTATGTCTGATTAGTAAATTCTTAATACAACTTAAGGTAAAAGCGGTTGCGTACGCTGATGATGTGGCACTAATGGCACCAGGACTGTGTGGGATCATTCAAAGGGCAATACACGAGTTTAACCCTTGGGCCAAAGCTGTAGCATAAGTTTAAACCCGCGTAAAACAGAACTTATGCTTTTTACTACCAGATAAATGGTACTAATTTTTATCCTAACAAATATTAATGGACAAACTCTCATTTTCACCCAGTGCAGAGTGCTTAGGGGTAATGGACTCCAAACTTAGCTGAAAATGAAACGTCAAAAAATGGGTAAGGAAAGCAGAAATTGCTTTATATGCCTGTAAGCCTATGCTTGGAAGAAGGTGGGGTCTTCAGCCTAAGTATACTTTATGTTTGTACAAGGCGGTTATACACCAATTTTATGGAAATTATCGGTAGTTTGGTGGAAAGCTCTAGGGAGATATTACAATACCAAATTACTTGGCAAAATACAAAGCTCAGCCTTTGAAATAACGATCGATGTATCTAAATCACATGGGGCTGAAGTGTACATTGCTTCCCGGGGCAATTCACACAAACGCGTATGGCAGTTGTACCAGTAGCCTAAAGACTGACAACTGTGGTTGAATGCCACTCCTGCACGAGGTGTCCCTGCTTTTAACTAAAAATGGCGGATCTAGAGAGGCAAAACTCGAAAAAGCCCATAATCCTAGGTGTAATTCGAACCGTGCCGATAGGATGAATGGCACTACGTAAGTGTGTCTTATAACAGTGACCTCCAGATATCGTGCGCCCTCTGGTTGTAATTAGCCTTACCGCGACACCGGAACACTGTCGAGGCTCGACCTCACCCTTGCCCTTTACTCGTGGGACCACATGGCAGAGTCAAACGTAAATTTATTAAAAAGGGCAGGAGTGCCTAATACAAACCAGGTCGATAACGACCATTCGGTAAACAGTGCCGAGCTACCAACAACATCGCAGGCAGCTAAGGGCAACCAATGCCCTCCAACTGCCAGCGAAATCAAGGATATGGAAGTTGACGACATGGCAAAGCAGAAGCAATATCACCAGAGGAAGAGGAGAAACTACTAGCTTCTCCCACTCGTAACTCAGGAAGAAAGGATGAAAACAAGGTGCGGCTGTGTGGTGCCGCCAGAAAGCGTCTAAGGTACTTCCTGAGAAACTGTCACACCATTGACGAGGCAAGAGAGCTTGCTCAAAAACCAGCTGATCTGAAGCGACAACGCTCCAGCAGCACCACGAGCCAATTTACAGGGGAGCTCTAGCGTTGGAAGAAAGGCAGACGAGACTACCGAAACGGAAGGACCAAAGGCAGCAGTGCCTAATCCAGAAGTCAAGGTAGACGCCGTGTAGCACGAAGTTGGGAATAATACCTCCTGACTGTCCAACTACAATATGGTCGACGGAAAAACTAACGGCCATACAACATGTTATCCTGGAGGCTATAAGGAAAAAGCAGACTGGTGCTGCAAAGCCCAAATTTAATAGCTGCACCCTTTGCCCAGGATACATAGTAATCTCATGCGGTTGCGATGATACGGCTATTTGGTTAAAGGAAGCAGTTCCTAAGCTGGAGCAGTGGAAAGAAGCACAGCTGAAGATTGTACAGGAGGCAGATATACCGCGCCCACAAATCTTCGTTGGTCACTCTCCAGAATTGGACAGCACCTCAACTGAGGGTATTATTAGCCTCCTTGATGGCCAAAATGAGGGCTTCAACACGAATGACTGGCGGGTGCTCAACAGAGTGCGCAAGGGGACTGTGGCAGAACTTACTGTTGCTATCGACCCAATCTCCGCAGAGGTCATAAAAACCGTCCACAATTGGCTGAACTACAGGTTCGGTAAAACCCAACTTCGGCCAAAATCTAAAGGCCCGATTAATCTGCTCAAGGTTACCGAAAAGAATTCTGAACCTTCGGTGAAATAAAGCTCGGAGGAAGTAGGAACTTTGACTCCAACGATTTCAATAGCCCAGGACAATAAAGTCAGTTGCTTCAGACACGATGCAGAAAAGCCATCAACAATCGGCACATGGCGCTATAACGGACGTGCTTATGAGGAGATTTAACCAAGAATTCTTGGATGTAGCGTTCATTCAAGAAACAATGGAAGCTACACAAGGAATCCAGAGGAAACCAGTCAACTTCTGGTGGACACTCACTTCCCTGGATCACTTGTGCTAGACGAGATCTCTGTGCCGGCAGAAACTACTACATCTGCGAGTGCTGAGAACTTAAAACTAGCAAACAAGCTATTCCATGAAAACCGGGTAAATGGGCGATATTAACATTCAGCCCATACAAATCTCCTGCACCTGATGGGATATTCTCCTGTCTTTTAAAGCAGGGTGCACAACATATTATCCCTAATTTGACCAGACTATACAAAGCAAGCTTACCGCTAGGATATTTACCTACAAAATGGGCTGAGGTTAAGGTTGTATTTATTCCAAAGGTAGGGAAAACCCCGCACAATTGCCTAAATCATACAGACCAATTAGTCTCAGCTCATTTTTCCTCAAAACAATGGAAAAGATAGTAGACCAGCATATTAGGGAAAACAATTTAGCTAACTTCCCACTGCATCGACTTCAATTTGCCTATGAACAGGGAAAATCCACTGAGACTGCAATACACAGCCTGGTAACTGTGGCTACTGAGTCCAAACAGATAGCTCTATGTGCATTTATTGACATATTAAGAGCTTTTGATAACACTTCCTATGGGGCAATCTATAATGCCCTATAACTAAAGGAGGTACATGAACCCATCACTAGATGGATAATATTAATGAGGAAATGAGGACGATCAGCACCAAACTAGGAGGAACAATCAAAGCCACAAGCGGTTGCCCTCAAGAAGGCGTACTCTCTCCTCTTTTGTGGACTCTAGTCATAGATGAACTTCTCCACAAACTGAACAACCTAGGTCTTCCCACTCAGGGTTATGCTGATGACCCAGTAGTTTATGTATTAGGCTGGCATGAGGAAACCATTTCGGATCGCATGCAGCAAGCCCTTACAATAATAAACAAATGGTGCACGGAAAAAGGGCTTTCCATTAACCCATCCAAAACAGCACTTGTACCGTTTACTAGGAGAAGGATCATAAATCTCAAATGTCCGATCCTTAATAGAACAACACTTCAACTCTCGACAGAAGCGAACTATCTTGGCGTCAGTCTTGACAAAACGCTTACGTGGAATTCCCATATTGAGAGAGTTACTTCAAAAGCCACAATGACATTCTTTGCCTGCACAAAGCTTTTTGGTAAGACATGGGGACTAAACCCTAGAATGACCTTCTGGACATTCTCCATAGTTGTGAAACCCATAGTCACTTATGCATCCTTAGCATGGTGGCCCAAGGTCAAGCTAAGAAAAGTACTAAACGAATTAAACAAACTGCATCGGCTGATATGTGTTGGTATTGCAGGGACTGTGAAAAAATGTCCTACTGATGCATTGGGTGTGCTCCTGAACATACTACCGCTTCCAATCTTGATTGAAAGGGAAGCTCGCTCGAGTGCATTAAGATTAAATGGTATATCTGAACTTAAAAGTGGGGATATGAAAGGACATTTAAAGATCTTAGAAGACTTCCTACATAGTCCCATTCTTCATAGGGATGATACTCTTCAGGAGCTTCCATGATATAAATAATGAACGCACAGACTGGAGAACTAATTCTATCACTTTCAAACCTGGCTCTCAGCTATGGTTTACTGATGGGTCCAAATTGGAAAATGGTAGAACAGAGGCAGGTATCAATGGGCCTAAATTCAAAAAATCGATTCCAATCGGACTCTACCTAACAATATTCCAGGCAGAAATACATGCCATTGAAATATGTGTGAGAGAATGCCTTAGCAGGAAAATGGGAGGTACTCACATCTACATACTTTCAGATAGCCAAGCGGCTCTAAAAGCCCTTCTATCAACAACTATCACCTCTAAATTGGTAAATGAGGGAAATTAAGTGGCTGATGACCTTGCAAAACAAGCAGCACATATGCAACTTACTAGTCCTGAGACTTTCTGTGGACTCACAAAAAGCCACATTAATAAATTCCCTAGGAAATGGGAAGAAAGGAAATTTGCTGCACACTGGCTAAACTGTGCCGGTCAGCGTCAAGCCAAACTATTTCTAAGTCCTAGCAAAGGAATATCTGACAAGCTACTCTCACTAAGCATAGTAGATCTGCGTCTTTTAACAGGATATCTTACAGGTCACTGCGGTATTATTTAAATAATATTGGTCTATCTGAGACCAAGGCCTGCCGCTTCTACGAAATGGACATAGAAAGCTCAGAGCATGTGCTTTGTGAATGTCCTGCGTTGGACAGACAGAGACTTCATCACCTTCGTGGTATCTCCATGCAATCTTTGGAACAACAAACCTGAAATTGTACTAAAATTTTTAAAAAGCCTACTATAAAACTCTAGGGTCACAAAAATAGGCCTTTCACAATAGATCAGCTCTGGTCGCAGTGCGTAATGGCCTTCGAATAATAATAATAATCTAAATCATATACTAGGGAAGCTCTTAATGCACTGGCACACGTTATTCTGATAGACATACATATTAAGAAGGCGTTTAATAAAGTTAGGCCTTAAGTCTATGGTCTCAAAAGGTATGATCACATTTCTTTGTGGAGAAACAAAATTCTAGAATGCAACATTCTTGCCTCTTCTTCTTTTTTTTTGGCGCTTTAACCGCTTACGCAATTTTGGCCGAGTTTAACAAAGCGCGCCAGTCGTTTCTTTTTGGTGCTAACCGGCGCCAGTAGGATACAATAAAGACTTCTCCATTTGATCTTTCCAACGCAAAGGAGGCCTTCCTCTTCCTCTGCTATCACCAGCTGGTACCGCATCAAATACTTTCAGAGCCGAAGCGTTTGTATCTATACGGACGACATGAACCAGCCAACGTAACCGCTGGATCTTTATTCGCTGCGCTATGTCTATGTCGTCGTAAAGCTCATACAGCTCATCGTTCCATCGCCTGCGATATTCGCCGTTGCCAACGTGCAAAGGTCCAAAAATCTTGCGCAGAATCTTTCTCTCAAACACTCCAAGCGTCGCTTCATCGGATGTTGTCATCGTCCACGCTTTTGCACCACACGTTAGGATGGGCATGATGAGAGTCTTGTAGAGTGTTAGTTTTGTTCGTCAAGAGAGGACTTTACTGCTCAGTTGCCTACTTAGTCCACAGTAGCACTTGTTGGCAAGAGAGATTCTACGTTGGATCTCAAGGCTGTCAACAATGACGGTGTTAATGCTGGTTCCTAAATAAACGAAGTCTTACAACCTCGATATTATAACTGTCAACAGTGACATGGGTGCCGATACGAGAGTGCGCTGACTGTTTGTTTGAAGACAGGCGGTACTTTGTTTTGCCCTCGTTCACCACCAGGCCCATTCGCTTTGCCTCTTTATCCAGTTTGGAGAAACCAGAACTAACGGCGCGGTTGTTAGTTCTGTTAACATTCTTGTCTATCTGACATAAAAATTATGTTGGATATTATGCAGGATATCCAACTTTATGTAAATTTTTTCCAGCAGTTTCCACACAAATACTTTTTTAAATATTATTTAGCTTTCAACAATTTTTTGTAATGTAATTCGGGGGTTAACCTTTGCCATATTGATTATGCCGGGCACTTCTCGGACCGATAGTGTTCTTGGACGCCTAGACCTGGGCTTAGATGTTAAAATCCCGGTTTGCTTGTAGTAGTTTACTACGCATTACACAAAGGAAACCGTTCGCTCAATAGCTTTGGCAATATTTCGGAAACGAATATTTCTAAATGATACATTAATTTATTTTCTTTGGTTTCCAATGTTTTCATATTATTACCGCTTTTGAATAAAATGTGCAACTGAGTTAATTAAAATAACAAATAATGGAAAGTGCACAAAAACCAAAAAATCCCGATAAAGTAACGGTGTTTCTAAAAGAAACAAACCGTACGCAGACTTTCTGGTTGCTATATTTACATGTTGCTACCGTTAGGTAAAGAATGAAGTGAGGAGTCTTGTTATTTCCTTTTGCTTTTGTAACATAAGAATGTAATGAAAAAATAAATAAATAAAATAAAACTATTTGTAATCAAATTAAAATATTTGTAAGGTGTAAAATATTTGCAGATTTTATGGGTTATGTGTGAATCAGATAAATATCTTCTTCTGTAAATATCTTCTTGAAATGAGATTCACACATATGAGTTGTATTTTATTTTCCGTTCATTATTTTTAGGTTTCTTATTATTACTTTTTTATACAATTTTTTAATTTAAATTATTTTTTTCCTGCGTCCATATTTTTTTTAAATTATTTGGATTTCCATTTAATATAGGTATTTTTAATTAACTGTAATTGCCAGAAGGGCGGCGGCCGCCGTAGCCGAATGGGTTGGTGCGTGACTACCATTGGGTATTCACAGAGAATACGTCGGTTCGAATCTCGGTGAAACATTAAAATTAAGAAAAACATTTTTCTAATAGCGGTCGCCCTTCGGCAGGCAATGGCAAACCTCCGAGTGTATTTCTGCCATGAAAGAGAAAAAGCTCCTCATAAAAATATCTGCCGTTCGGAGTCGGCTTGAAACTGCAGGTCCCTCCATTTGTGGAACAATATCGAGACGCACACCACAAATAGGAGGAGGAGCTCGGCCAAACACCAAAAAAAGGGTGTACGCGCCAATTATTTATATACATATTAGGGCGGGTCGATTTAAAAATCGCTCATTGCTCTGTGAAAATCGTATTCAGGAATCAAAATAAGAAACTTTGCCGAAGGAACCATACCTCTAAAACGAATTCTGATGTCCCCCAATTTCAAAATATCACCATTTTTGGCATTTACATGATAAAATCAGCTAAATGGCTATGTTTTTTCTTTATTTTTATTTATTTATAATAATATTTATTATTTATTTATAATAATATCTATTTTTTCTCTTAAGAAATTTATTTAGTCAGAACATATGTAAATGAAAAAATTAATATAATTTAAGTGAGTTATAGAAAAGAAACTAAAAAGTTCGACCCAAATTGGGGGACATCAGAATTCGTTTTAGAGGTATGGTTCCTTCGGCAAAGTTTCTTATTTTGATCCCTAGAATATGATTTTCACAGAGCAATGGGCGATTTTTTTGCCTCCCCACAAATCGACCCGGCCTAATACATATATAATTGCCGGAATTCGTAGCGTTATTTTTTCGCACACACACAATTAAATTACTTGCATTTTAACTACTTTACATTACTTTTCTGTATTTTTTATTCTTATAAATTCACTGTCAAAAAAAAGACCACATTACAACGACAGCAACTAATCACTTCTTATTAAATTGGTTGAATTTCTGCATGCATAATGTTGTATCACCATTGCTCACGATCACTTTGAATATGTGTGCAATCAAGTTTGTTTGCTTAAATGTACTGCTGATAGGCTATTATTATTGGTTAGGCGTTCATAAATACTTCGAATGCGGATTATCTGGGCTTATAAGCCAGACGTGCTCCCATCATTAAAATGAATGGGAGGGTGGCCCGTATGATTTTTAAAGCGATTTAAACATAAACTCATCTGCTTGATAGCTGCTTATATATGAGTACATCATACAATTAAACACGCAAATTTTATTAAGCAGTTATAAAAATTAAATGCGAGTATATTTAAAAAGGTGGAATCTATTATTTTGATCATATCACTTTTTATTTTCTGCACTTCACTCGCACGCGAAAATTGTTAAGTTTTGAAAAAACTTGCCTCTCATTAGCCAATTATACTTTTGATTTTAAATATATTCCAATTAAGCACTTGTGGTATTCGGTTACGCGGCACTTACTCTCAAGCACGTCGCGTTAAAAGCTTTACCACACCGTACACAAGCACTGTCAAATGTCAACTGAGTCGTAGTCGTAGTCGCTGGCCCAACGGCTTTTGCGAATATCGCTTATACTCCTAGTAGTCTATAGTAAAAAAGCATCTAGATATTAAAATACTCGTATATACGTACACACATAACGATACACTTTAGTGCCGAGAGTAGTACATACTCAAGCGCGCTTATGACGTACAGGCATACGTATATACTACATATTACATTATACTTGGCAATACATACATACATATGTTTATATGTACAATTCGTTTATACAGCGGCGTATCTAGGCGCGGCACTGGTACTTTTAACTTTCACAAAACTGCTGCTTCAAGTTTAATTTCAAGCACGAAGTTATTTCGAAACAAACTACAAGTGTTTAAATCGATCGACTAAGTACCTCGCAAGGCTAATTTCCCTCACTGCTTCTAAACCTGAAGCTTCTAAAGTCTGTTAGTCATCACGTTGGAATATTTTCCCTTATCTTAACGTACAAGCTGGTTTTTCTTTTAGTAAAGACCGAATTATCTTATACGCCACCACTGTGCAACAGTATGCTTTTAGCGTCTATGATTTGCTAAAAAAGTCTCCAATTAGACATGATCAGTTCCTATGATTGCCCTAAGTTCTTTTAATTTCATTTCTTTGAAATTTGTTCGCAGTTCTCAACTGACTTTAAAATATTTGATACGAACTTAAGTCGAGGTTATTATTATTGTAGTAATTAGTTTATAAAGCTTTTCCGGGCACGGTAACACCACCGGTCGTCGTCGTCAATGGTAGGCCAAACAAACTTGCTTTTTCGACGGTGCGGTTCCAAAGGAAAAGGATGAGGTAAAAAAATATCTCCATAAAACTGTAGGTACCTCGATTTGCAAGCAAATGTGTGGCCACATTTCGGTCAACCGTGAGTGCTACAGAGGTATGATAAACGATTTTTTGTGATCGGTGCATAGAAAATCTTTGATGTCAGCTATTCCACAATCGCTCTTTTGCGTTCCAAGTTCGGTAATCGTGTTATCAGTTATAACCTTGAAGCCGCCACTAGATATTTTTTATGGGATACCGTGAAGGATGGATATCATGCCAAAAATCTATTATACGATTCAGAAGTCGTCACGAAGATCTTGAAAAACTGGATCAACAGAACGTGCTACTGTGAAGCGAACTGAGGCAGTCACGTGAATGAAATGTTGTTAAATAATGGGTATGCTTGTTTATTTGAATAAACCAATAGTATTCGGAAAAAGTTGATTTTTGTTCAATTTTTTTTTAATTTTTAAAATAAACCAGACGACCACATATAGCTCTTATCTATTCTGACAACGCTCCATATGAATCTTCCTTTGTTCGAAAGAGTGCTTGATGTCTTTTTCTTTTAACGTAGTTTCATCGTAGGAAAAAGATAGAAGTCGCACGCAAAGCACACCTTGGACATCGTTTCGAGTCCGTAGGAGAGGTTGAAGGTAAATTGCTGCATGCACTGAAGATAGAGATTAACAACTGTTTCGAGCAAAACATTGACAGAAATTTTCTTGATCAGAGTGAGACTTTTTCGAAGGTAACGAAACAGATTTAAATGCATAAACCTTTCAATTTGTCCTATATGTATATGTATATGCACATTAGGATGCAGCACTCTCCATACAAAAAAAATAAATCAGTTCTGCTTTTCCATCGAAATTATACAATTTATTATATTTTAAGACTTTCGCTAAAATATTTCAGAAAAATATTAAGAATAACGTGATTGCACATATTTACCGGCCCTAATCGTTTATCCCGAGTATGATGAATCCGCTGCCGCTTACATAGTAAAATTTAGCTACTTATGAACATTTTTAACTACACAAGCCCCATCAGTACGAGTATTCACATCTGCATATGTAGGTGGATACATAAGTGTAATGTACATATGTATGTACCTATATGCCCGCGCAGACCCTTCACCACCGTATGCCATGCGCGGGAGTCAACCAGGGCACAACTGATCTTTAATTATCCATACGCCTGGTTTTAATTCGTATTGACATTATGTTTTGTATATAGGTGTTGTTACAAGTGTCAGTAATTGTACATTTCATTTCCGATCTCGCCTCACTGCGTTCCATTTACCTCAACCTTTTGTTATCATTACTGCTGTTAACTTTTGGTTTGATTACTCTCCGTAGTTGTTTAAAATATCAGTCACTTTTTTCGCTCAGACATTTGTCTCAGAGATTTTACGATACCTGTTATCACTCAAGTGCTCCAACAACTGAGTTAAGTGTCCCAATTGTTCTCCGTAGTAATTTTCTCCTCAACTACGCTATTTTGCTACCACTTACTTTGGGTGACATTTTGTGCTTCACAAACGAGTATGTTTACAGTGTATAAAGAAAATTTGCTTACGGTTTATTTTGTTAATAAATGATAGATAGCTTTATACACTTTACTGGCATGGATAGTTTTGATTCTGGTAGTTGTAGTAAACTTGTTTGTAACGTTATCATGGCTTGAAAATAACCGACAACAGGAAGTAATACTTTGTAAAGGAAATGGTAAAAATACTTTATTGACATTTTAGAATGGGAAAAATTGTTATTTTCGAAAACTTTAAATAATTTTACTTTGTTGGCCATGTGATTCTAAAATATAGTTGTGTATATTTTTGAAACTGTTTATACGTACATTTAATTTTAAACAAATTAATCTTCTGAATCCAAGGAATTCATACACATAGCAAAACAATTTTCCTTATTGTAAAAAAATTTGTCTGAAAAACTGTACATAGCTTGTGTTGGTAATGAGTTCTCCACCCTTCAAGACCAATCAGAGTTATTCCAGTTATATCGCTCACACCTGATGACTTGATGACGGAGAGTCATATTTATCAACAAAGAACTCAAATCATCTTCAACAACCAAAGTTTGGAGAACGTAAAATTCCAATGAATGATTTTCTCTGTTGGTATGAGAGCTTATTTATCCAGTTATAGAAGTATGAATGGCTGTTTAAATGCTATATCTTACTTTATAATTATGTGACCGCCATTGGGCGCGTCCCAGGTGGTGGATAGGGGAGCCCTGACATCACACGAGTGGGCTTCCCTGGGGTGGGTTCAACACTCGTGTGATGACTCAAAGTTGGCATAGAATCAGGGTGCCATCCGCTAACCAAACCGGCTAGGGAGGAGTCCCGAATAAAAACCACCCTTGGTAATGGAAAAAGCAAAGGATATTACTCCAGGTGGAATCCATACAAGAGGCAATCCACCCGCTTCGGCGGCAGGGATATGGTTTCTGGAGGAGACGGGGGTTGCTATCGCAATCTCCTCTTCTTCAGAGTCTGAAAAACGTTTCTCTGTTTCGGAGGGCTTGAGTTGTGAAGTCTCTTCGGTGGCAGCACGGCCTCCCAAAGAAGCTGGGAAATCGAAGAGCGTGGCAAGGAGGGAGAGAAGAAAGTGGCGGGCAAGGCTCATGTGGAAAAAATCCTCATGTGGATCTGCCAGTTTTTCTACGTCTGTGTCTTCTAAAAGACCTCGGTCGACGGAAGTGACACCCACGGAAGCTAGCGAATCCTCGGCACCCAAGCTGTCTCGCTCTCCAGATAAGTGGAGAAGGACGGTGGCTGAAAGCAGTATACCTTCCTGCCCTGCAGCTGCCTCTAATGACCGAACCGCAACCTCCCAAGGTACGAGCGCGGTCTTAGCGACAGTCAATGTAGCGGGAAAAGGTTCTGCTGAGCCACGCCCCTATCGGCGCCTCGACAAAAAGTCCAGCAAAGCTGTCTGCCCGGCGAAATTTTCGTCAGTGGAGGATGGGGAGCTGGACCTTCGTCCAAGTACATTCAAGGGTGCGGCCAAGCCATCCTATAGCGAGATGGTTCTGATTGGTAAGCTGGGGCCAGACCATGAGCTGTCGGATGCAGAAATCAAATACTGTAAAAGTCGACTGATACGTCGGGTTATTGCCTCCGGTCCTGAAGCCAACGCAAAGGGCTATGAGACAAAGGACGGCACCATAAGGGTGACGTGCGCGTCTTTGGCCAACTTCGAGTGGATCAGGACCGTGGTCAATAACGTGACCCCATGGGAACCACTCGCTTTGCATTCTACAGCGAAGAGAATGTACCCCTCAGGAAGACCATCTGCTGGATTCCGGAACCAGACCTGTCTACGGCGGTTGTCCTATCCTGCCTATGTGCCCAGAATTCGGGCATCAGCATGAGGCTTTGGCGATTCCTCTCGTACATCAACAGCAAAAACCGGGAAGGAAAGGAAGGGGCTGCCCTAGTGGTGCGAGTGGATGTGGCCAGTGTTGATATCATGGGCTCACGGTACGGGAACCGTCTGAGTCTCTTCTTTGCCAGTTTTCACGTCTTTCCCAAATGATTGGCTCGGACGGTTCCTATAGCTACCGTCCCTTGACGGTGACGCAGATTAACTTGCAGCATTTCAAAGCCGCTACCGCACTACTAAGTAGATGGCTTACCGAGCTGCACACATTACCCCACATAACAAGATGTACATTACATACATTACATAAGAAATAATCTAGCTGGTCTTGCTACCTAATTAATTTAATATCTTACTAGTATTGAATACTTAGTCTATCTTTCTGCTTCTACTGCTGCTGCCGCTGTTGTTGCTGCAGTAGCAACTGCTGCTGTCGTTTCTGGGCTTTCCTTTCCCAGTCAATGCGGTTGAGTCTCGACACGACTGTAGCTGCGAACGTTTCTGCGGCGTCCCATTTAGTGATGGTCGAGCACATATCCTGGACAAATCTTGCGTGGGATGGCGGGTGTTCGAATGCCTTCGCCAACATTGCTCGTTCTTCACTGAAACGCTCTCTCGACTGTATTCGAGCAACTCGGGAAAAAAGGGCTGTCGGCCAGCTGGCAACGATGTAGATATTCAAGGAAGCAGCCGTGTCCGGTGAGTATCTGAGTTAGGTAGTAGCCAATATCTCCATGCTTCCTATTCATCCACCCTTAAAGGTTCGGTATGAGTTTGTAAGTCCACCGGCCTTTGGCTGACTCATCCCATCTTCTTTGCCGTTCGACCATCGATCGCGTTCTTTCTACCGCCTTTTCTGCTATCGGCGGTTTCACTCCTTTTACTCCATAGAGGCGATACAGCTCCATCGCATGAATATCCATTGGTATCTTTCTAGCAATAATGCATATTGCGTCGTCTGATACCGTTCTATAGCGCATGCAGTACGTAGTGCGAAGCGACATTCTGCATCCTGACCACAACTGCCAGGACAAGGATCGGCGCACTTTCGATATATACAAGCTTGTGTAAGCGAGCACTCAGCATTAATTGTGCATTCTGGACGACAAGCAGGTAGTGACCCAATGAATTCGGGTAAACAAGAGCAAACAGCCTGTTGATTGACTTCGTGACATTGCGCATTCGGGCCGCAGGGTGATGGTAGACATGGGTTAACGTAAATTGGTTCCATTAAGAATAAAAGAACAAGTCAAAGTTGTACGTGTCTGCGTTAATGAAAGTTGATATTTCTGCTTACATTGCTTGACAGGCGAGCAGAAACTATATGGATTGCCTGTATAACCATTCCAACACTGGCAAACTGGCAGATGATTCCCAACCTGACACTCCGCATTTTGGCCACAGGTGCCTGGACATTAGGCCGGGTCGATTTGTGGGGAGGCAAAAAAATCGCCCATTGCTCTGTGAAAATCATATTCTAGGGATCAAAATAAGAAACTTTGCAGAAGGAACCATACCTCTAAAACGAATTCTGATGTCCCCCAATTTGGGTCGAACGAAAAATCCCACTTTGACCCATTTAGAGTGCTCCAATCGAGTCCAAATGTATGACCGACCCCCACTAACTTTAGACGGCTGATCTACCCATGCCAGTGGCAGCCCCCCTGAAACTCCCCTGGGGGGTTCCCCATACAATCATTTCAAAATATCACCATTTTTGGCCTTTACATGAGAAAAGAAACTAAAAAGTTCGACCCAAATTGGGGGACATCAGAAATCGTTTTAGAGGTTTGGTTCCTTCGGCAAAGTTCCTTATTTTGATCCCTAGAGTATGATTTTCACAGAGCAATGGGCGATTTTTTTGCCTCCCCACAAATCGACCCGGCCTAATGTACAGCAAACAAAGTCAGCCTGCATTGGGCCAGCACATCAACTAGCAAAACAAAAGCCGCCAAATGCCCTCATTTTCAAATACAACACCAAAACAACTCCGTCGTGTAGGCACTGACGAATTCGAATAAACGCAGCTGGATGTACGAGATGAAACTACACGCATATGATTTAGGTTCGGGTATTCACTATATTACTAAAGTAATAGGTAATGATTAAAAGTTCGATGAGTTATCCGTTGATTGCTTCGGGCTTCGTCGATTGGCAATCTGCATTAAAAAGTTCTTTTGTTATTTTTATTGTATTCATATTTATTTTTATTATTAGTTTACATTAAGCAATATAATATTAGTAAGTTTTTTTACTTTCAAACATTTTTTAATACAATTCGTTTTAATAATTAAAATTTAACTATTGTTTTTAACAATTTACATACAAACATTATTATTGACAATCGGTCTGTTTTTTTCTTGCTATATTTAAATTAAATATTTGCTGCCAATGCAAAATGTTTTTTTGAGTTTAGGCAAAATATTGCCTTTTTCATTTCTATGGTTTTTGAGACGCAAGAAAAATAAAAGGTTTTATTGTAAAAGTAAATTTTTAAATATGGCGGTCAAAATTTTCGAAAACAAAATTATGAAACAGTTTTATTAAATAAAATAATATTTACGTGTTTCTTTCACTAATTACTGCAACTCTCTTTTTAACTGATTTTGCCTGGCAATGGCATTATGAACGAAAGAAATTATAAAAAATTAAAATTCCTATACAATGTGAAAATTCTAAATTCTATTTACAGTTTTGTAAGATAAATTTATTTATTATCTTTCTAAAGCATTAAATGTTGTTTTGCTTGTGTTGTGCCTTTCGGTGTAGTTGGTGTGTGTGTTTTTGTTGTTTTTATGTAATTATTTTATTTAGTTGAAAGTAAAAATTTAACTTAAAGTAGTGACTATACATTTCGATTGTTTGTATGTTTCGTTCTTTTTATTAAATTTTTTTTTAGTTTTACTTTTAATATTTATTTAAGGTTTATCTTTTGCAGCTTCGCCGGAAAAGCGTACAACTAAAATTTCGCTGCTTAGTTGTTAACATTTGCGGCGAATTGCCAGAATTGGCTGGAAAGACGTGCGCACGTTTTTAATTAAAAAATTATTTTAGTAAAGTGTTCACACACATATATCGGTGTTTTATATTTACTTCAAATTTGATTCTCACTGCTTACATATTTCGCAATCACAACAAGCATACAAAATGTTTAAAATTATTAAAACAAAACAAAAAACATTGAAAAAAAACAAGGAACAAAAAATTGTTTGAAATAAAAAATAAGTATAATATAACGCACTTGACTAACACGCTTTTGCTTAAAATTGTTAATTGTTTAATAAAGAAGTTAATAATACGCGTTAATTAAATAATAGTAAATACATATAATAATATTAAAATTATTTAAGCAAATCCTCCATTAGTCGCTTTTTGGATAGGAAGAAAATAACAAAAATAAAATATTTTTTAATACAAAGTAGAACAAGTATTAGTTAGGCAGCTATAATGTTTTGTGCTTCGGCTCTTTTGTATTTTTAATAATTTACAAAAAAAAAAAAAAAAAACACGCGTATAATCAAGAGGCAGACAGTGCTGGATGAGTATAGACAAATATCAGTCGGAGTAAACTCTTGGTAGTCCAGTGGTTTTTTGTGGCTACTCTACTTTTCTTTACGTTTATTAACGTGTAATGTTTATTTTCCCCAGGTTGTTGTTTTCTAGTGTGTTTTCTACAATTTTAAGGTTGTTTTATTTATTTGTTTACTAAAAATAAATAAACATCTCTAATGCTTGATTTGCTTTGATGATTTTTACTATAGTTCATGGTGCCTATACATAAAAAATTCGTATCTGTGCTTTTCGGAAATGTATAAGGCCATTAATTTTTACTCCTCCTTTTTATTCCATTTGACTTTCTATGTGCCTTTAAAATCAATTTCACATATCTGCACTGCCTTTGTCTTTGCTCTGGATTACATCTCTTGAATCGTTCGTTTTCATTGGGTTCAATGAATGCTCTTTGAATTCTTCGTCTCTCAAGGCAGTTTCTTGGTTTCTTCATTTATATAAATTATAGGAAATCTTTACATACGTACATATATAACTATCTACTTAAAATGGGTGCGGGTTTTTTTCTTAATACAAGTGCATTTATAGATAGATTTAAAGTTGAAGTGCCCCACCACCTACACAGTTCTTCACGCATGCCCTGTTTTTCTTTTCTTTGTATAAGGGAAAACAAGTTTTAATACGTCAGTGGTAGCGTAATTGTTTATGTGTGTATATATTTATACGTGTGTGTGTGTATGCGTGTTTCGACTAATGAAGAAGTTTTATTGTTAGACGAGAATTCTTTCGTAGCTTCTCCAATTCTGTTTTACTTTAGGATATACGATTTTTCGTAGCATTTTTTATCTCTATTTTTGCTTTTTTCTTTATATCCCGGCATCTGATCTATATGCTGATTTTTTTCCTTTCTCTTCAACTATGCGTAAATGCCTTCTTGCTTCTTTTTCTATATGTTTGTCTATAAACATACGCAGTGTTACAGCTTTGGCAGTTGTTCATAGTTATTTAATATAGTTTTAGTTTTCTTTCTAACTACTTCAGTTTTTAAATTGAGTCCTACTAGTAAAAAAATATTTGCATAACTAAAATAATATAAAAACTGTACAAATTTGATTAAATCATTTAAATGTTTTTTTTCGCATTTTTCGCATATACTGTTTTGAAGAAAAATTCAAAAAGCTACTTGAAATTCTCATGTTTGCTATAATACGAGAGCGTAGTTCTTGACGCCTACGCATTTTAGGAATGTTATGGTCAGTTGAGAAATATTCGCTTATACTTTATATAATACACATTTTTGGGGTTTTTTCATACGAATCTCGTTCGCATCTTCGTAAATTTTGACACGTCCTGTTTAAGTTATTTATTTGGCTATTTTTTCCGCTTTTGTTTTTCTTTGCACTTTTGCAAATATCTTTTTTAAATATCAGCAAATATCAAATTTACTGTTTGCTTTAACTTTTTGCACAGGCTTTTCAAATATTTATGTTCATCCTTCAATTTAAATTTACTTTTACTAAATTAATTATATTTCTCTCTTCGTCAATAATTTCTTAACTAAACTAGTTCTAATAAATTTAGTTGTTCATCACTGCTTATGATAGATAGTCTGGTGTTGGCTCTGGCACAGCTTCGGGATTCGCAAATAGCGGATTGGGGAACTCTGGTGGATGAGGTAGCGGGGCCAGCGTTTTGGGCCGCCGACGATAAGCCATAAGCCAACAGGAAACGGCTACAGCGACTGCTACCAATGCCAGCAAAGCTGTGATAACGAGTGCTATTATCAGACCCACCATAGAGACGCAAATGTCCTCGACACGCTGAGCAGATGGTTTGACTGTAAGAAATAAACCAAAATTGTTTTAATTTACTACTTATCCGTTTCTTCTCCATGCGCTCTCCACTTACTATTCGCATCACTGATGCCAGGGCCGCTGCGTTTTTCAAATGTCAGTATGGCATTCGATGAAATTGTTATCTCTTCACGTAATTGTCCTTCCATGCCGGTGTTTGTCGCCACTGCTGTTGTATCCGTGGAATTGTCCAATATAGCGCGACGTCTTCTACGCCCGAAAGCATTGTAGCCGCGACAATTAACCGGTTGACATTTACCAAAGCAGACGCGTATGTTACATTGGAAGCGTATATTGTCACTCGAAGGGAATTTG
Organism: Anastrepha ludens; assembly: GCF_028408465.1. NCBI lineage: Eukaryota > Metazoa > Arthropoda > Insecta > Diptera > Tephritidae > Anastrepha > Anastrepha ludens. Next base: position 63,327,111 of record NC_071501.1, read on the forward strand.
AAAGCATTGAAGTTGGCCATAAGGCTGTTGGTGTCTGGGTTGTACTCCCATTCGCCAAAGATTGAAGCATCTGTAGCGCAACCGTTCTCATCGGTTACAATATATTCATTCTCTACATTATCCTCCATCGTTTTTGCAATACAAGAACGTGCAAAACCGCCATAAATTGCTAAACAAATTTAGAAAAACATTAATTTTAATTCAGAGATACACTCTCTTAAATACTTACTTGCTGGCTCTACGTCCACTTGTAATTTGAGATTGTCACCGATTTCCGCGGAATTAATCTCTTCACCTTCATGTGTAATAATGCGCATTTGACAGATTGGCGGCGGTCCGGTGTTGGCGATAGTGCCTGCTGTAGTCAGCATAGACACATTGAAGCCCAACGTTACGTTCTTTTCACCAGTCTGGTAGACGCATTTAATGTTATAAGCTTGTGCTTTGTAAGTGACCAATTTTGGATGTTTCTGTATGACCAACACGAAACTAGCAATGTCTTTCACAGCTTGCATGCCACAACTACCGAAATGTACACGGAATATTTCCGTGCGTGGTACGCTTTCGCCAGCTAGATTTACCACACGGCGACATTCTTCATCCTTACTGTGTCCTTTAACGTAGAGCACACCATTGAAGCCGGGTTCGGTGATGTGTATTTCGACTTGTACGCCGTCAGCCAGACAGCTGACCAACATATCGGGTCGTGGGAAGTCCGTGCGGAAGTTAGTGTGATTACAGATAAGCTCAGGATTGCCGGTATAACCAGTGATGCATTGACATTGCGCACGATGATTGATAGCGTTACAGAAGGCGTTCACGCCACACACCTTTTGCAGACAAGGATCCTCACAGGTCTTAGGATGTGTATTACAGTAACGATTGTCGGCGCAGTCATCGTTCGTTTCGCAGCCAGGTTGGTCTTCGGCTATGCATTCGCCAGCAGGAGTTAGTCGGTAGCCATGGTCAGTGGGGCAAATGCAGCGTCCGCGCTCATCGATTACCATGCCGCGTTCTAGAGCGCAGACACAGTGTCCATTCTCATCAATCTTGAAACCTTGTTGGGGTAGACAGGGTGCACAATATTCGTAGACATCTAAAGCTGTACCTGGTGGGCACACACACTGACCATCTATATCACGTACGAATCCTTTTTCGATAACGCACAACGACCGCTTATCGCATTGTACGGCCGCATTACCAGTGTAGCCTTCAAAGCATTCACATATCATTGTACGTACTGGTACTGTATCCAAGACACGACAGTCAGCGTTTACACCACACGGATGTGTTGCGTTGCATGGATTGACGCATTCACCACGTATGCAGGCAGTTTGACTTGGGCAGTCACCATCGTAGCTGCAAATTGGTATTTCGCGTAATGGCTCACAGCCGTTGCGGCGAGAAATAGTACCTGGTGGGCAAGCGCAGTCCGGTCGATGATTATAGACTTTACAAATTTCATCATATGCACAGACCACCTTTGTTTCGCATGGGTTCTCACACTTTCCATTTAAACATGCCTTATCAGACGGACATTCATTGTCAGCACGACAACCCAGTGGTGTACAAGAGATGCGCGCGTTTCCGCGGAAGCCTGGCAAGCATTCACATACGGCGCGATGATCAACTGGTAGACATTCCGCATTTGTGCCGCATTGTTCTCCTTGGCAGGCGGGGACGCAAAGCTGATTGCGACAAGCATGCGTTGCTGGACAGTCTGAGTTGATGGCACAACCAGTCTTAGAACATTCAAATTCTGGGTTGCCTTCATATCCTTGGCGACAAGTGCAGACGGGTTTATGGTCCTTTATGCGGCATTCGGCATTCAAGCCACAATTGCAAGGATCTCTACAGATGCCATTGACACAGGATTTATCAACGGCACAGTCAGAGTCAGCTATACAGCCGCCCACATCCACAATAGTTTTTGTTGGCTTACAAGTGCCACTACCGCTGCTTATGTAGCCATCGGGACAAACGCAGATCATGGTACGCACCGGTGTGGTTGGCGTTACTTGGCATTGTGCAGGCTTGTTACATGGTTCCAGTGTAAGGCATGGATCGACGCATTCATCGTTTATGCAAGCCAATGTTGCAGGGCAATCTGTGTCTACCTTGCACACCGGTTGTGGTTCGGGACGGCAGTCGACATATGGGTTACCTAAGAAGCCAGCAGGACAACGACATACCGCCAAGTGATTTTGCGCGCGACACTCGGCGCGTGGTGAGCATATATTATGATAGATGCAGGGATTTACGCATTGCTCATTCTGGCACATTTTATCTGTGGGACAGTCGTTGCTCGTAAGACATCCAATAACACGACAGCGCTCATAAGCATTGCCACGATAGCCGCTCCTGCAGCGGCACATTGCTTGATTGGATTGTACATAGCATTCGGCGTTTATGCCACAAGGATCGTTGACTAAGCAAGGGTTGATGCAGTTGCCGTTGATGCACGCCTTACCAGAGTCGCATTCACTGTCGATGCGACAGCCAATCGTACGGCAGAATGAGTAAGGATTGCCTTCATAACCGTCCTGGCAAGAACAGGTTGCACGATGATTCTGTACGTGGCATATGGCGTTAGTACCACAGTTGCATGGGTTCCGACATTGTCGATTGATACACGCCTCCTGCTCCAAACAATCTGCGTCCGTGCTGCATCCTGGTGGGCTTTGGAGTATAATTGGTTTGCACTCACCGCGCGCATCGGGCACATACGATTCGGGACATTCGCACACCATAGTTCGTACAGGAACGCTATCCAGTACGCTGCACCGTGCTGAGCTGGCGCAGGGTGAGAGTATGGCACATGGATTCTGACACTTGTTGTCGATACAGGCCAATCGGCTCGGACAATCGCCGTCATCGCGGCAGACAGGTTCCACAGGACGACGTTCACAATAAGAGTACGGGTTTCCTAGCGGCATTGACTCGGGACAGCGACAGACAGCCCTATGTTGCAGTGCTTGGCAGATTGCATTTTGTGCGCATGGACTATCCTGGCATGGATTCACGCATTGATTGCGTACACATGCTTGATTCGTGGCGCAGTCATAGTCGGAGTGGCATTCGACGCGCAAGCAACGTTGGAATGGATCACCTTCTAAGCCAGCGGGGCAGCGGCAAGAGGCGCGATGATTGCGGCCAAAGCATTCAGCATTGAGCGCGCATGGATCACTGATTAAGCAAGGATTAACACATTCACGATTTACACATTGTTGATCCGAAGAACATTCATCGTCCGATTGGCAACCAATTTGTATACAACCAAATTGTGCATTGCCAGAATAGCCAGGTTGACAGTAGCATACTGGGTGATGATTGCGTACAATGCACTCAGCATTCAGACCGCAATTACAAGGATTGACGCAACGCTCGTTGACACATGATTCGCTGAGCGAACAGTCGGAATTAGATTTGCAGCCAATTGTAGATACGTCTGGTGCTGTGGAATACGCAAGGAGCATACACATTAGAGCTTCCAGTTGGTAGAATAAATGTGAATAAAGCTAGAATATTATACTTACGCGGCACACAACCGGTGTGGGCATCGCCGGTAAAGCCAGGCGGGCAACGGCATACAGCTTCTCTGTTTTGCACATGACAGTAGGCACCTTGCCCGCAAGGATCCTCAACACAAGGATTAATGCAGCGTTCATTCTTACAAGTCTTATCATTTGGACAATCATCGTTCTTCGTGCATTCTGCTGCTGGTGTTTTCGGCTGTTCGTGTACAATCAATTGGCATTCTAAGCGGGGATTGCCCTCATAACCACGGGCGCACGTACATTCCGCGTAATGATCACGAGAGCGACATTGTGCATTAACACCGCAGCGCTCCAAGCGGCAAGCGTCAGTACAAACACCTCGTTGACAGATTTCAGTGTTGGCACATTCATCGTTGCTCTGGCAGCCGCTGACTACTTCATGCTTGATCGGGATACAATTGCCCGAGTTGTCGGTAATCGTATCGCTTGGGCACTTGCAGATCATTGTACGTAATGGTAAAGTATCCAGAACATGGCAGGTCTGTTGTGGCGTGCAAACATGTGGAGTGGTACATGGATTTGCACAATGCTGATTTATACAAGCCAATTGTGATGGACAGTCCGCATCTTGCGTGCACTCCGGCTGTACCTTAGTGGGGGGCTCACGTGGAACATCGCACTGCACGAACGCGTTCCCACTATAACCTGGGCGGCATTCACATTGCGGCTGATGACGTCTACCCGTGCAAATGGCATTCAGAGCGCAGGTATCCTCATCGCAAACCGGACGGCAAATACGATTCAGGCGATCGCAAGCTTCGTGATCAGCGCAATCCTCGTTGTATTGGCAGTGACCTGTGATGCAAGAGACAAATGGATTACCTTGAGTGCCCCGTGGGCATACGCAGACGGCTTGATGATTTTGTGGCACGCATTGAGCTTCAGTTCCACAACGTACTTCACCGTAGTTACACGGGTTGACGCAATTCTCATTGATACAGGCCTTGTCGTACGGACAGTCGGGGTTTATCTTACATTCCGCTGTATTGGAAAGCATATATTTGGATTTATAAGCACAGTCATAATGAATGAAACTCAGGACTTACGTTTGTAACATTGAACTTGAGGATCGCCACCCCAGCCAACAGGACACGAGCATATTGGACGCGAATTGCGCACACGGCACTCTGCATTGCCAGCGCATGGATTTGCCTCTGCGCAAGGATCTTGACAACGTTGATTGATGCAAGCCGTTGTAGGCGAGCATTCTGAATCGTGTGTGCAGCCGGCAGTAATTTGAGCTGTATGAGAATACAGGATAATTAGTTGTTATGTTGAGAACAGTAATTTATGACTGGACTTACGTGGTTGGTAACAGTTGATGAACGGATCACCCTGTGTACCCTGTGGACAACTACAGACGGCGCGATGTCGTTGAGCCAAGCACTCGGCGGTATGGGCGCAAGGCGAACCATCAATGCAAGGATTCACACACACACCATTTCGACAGGCTTCAGTGTCCTGGCATTCGCTGTTGGATTGGCAGCCGTGATCTCGTGCGGGTTCTAGAGTCAAAAATTTGAATCAGTACTCATGTAATTAAGAGATAATTGTGTTAAAAAGGAAATAAGTGGACATAATATCTGTGTTGTGCTTCCATAATTGTGTGTAGCTGTACAGAAGTGTTGATAACAAAAGTTAATCAGTTGACTAAAATGCGTTTTTGCAATTTGTCAACTTATATATACATATATATTTACAATATGAAAAAAAAACATTTTTAACTCATTAATAAATTTATGCTGAAATGAGACAGAGACTCAATAAAATATGCTCTTAAAATTTGCTGCAGTTTTTTAATCACTTTACTAACTTACCTTTACGACAGCCCACATCTGCATCACCCACATAGCCGGGTTCACACTGGCATATCATTGTACGCAACGGCAATGTGTCCACCACCGAACAAATAGCATTCACGCCACATGGCTGCGTTACAGCGCATGGGTTCTTGCATTCGCCGTTGAAGCAGGCCAATTTGCTGGTACAGTCGCCATCCATAGTACATTGTGGTGCCACCTTAGGTTCTTCGAGCACACAGCTAACCAGCGGATTGCCACTATAACCTGGTGGGCAGCGACATAATGCGAGATGATTGTCGACACGGCATTGGGCACCAACTCCACAATTGCATGGATCCTCACAACGTTCGTTTTTGCAAGCCAAATTGAAGGCGCATTCGTCATCGCGTGAACATTCCGGCCGCTCGCAGCGCAACAAAGGATTGCCGCGATAACCCTCTGGGCAATGGCAGCGCGCTTTATGGCTATAATCTGCACGACAAATGGCATTCGTGCCGCATTGTGTATATGGACAAGGATCGGTGCATTGCTTATTGATGCATGCTTCAGTCGCGGGACATTCCTCATCTGAACGGCAGCCAATGGTATGACAGTAGCTGAAAGCGTTACCGGTGTAACCTGAGGGCGGAAGAACATCAAATTTTTGAAGAAATTCTAGGTTTTTAGAATACTTAATCGAATAAACTTGAATATGATTGAGAACTCTTGTGGTTTATACGATAACATTACTAATAGATGAACCAACAAAAACTGTCTCTTAGTTGATTTTTCAATTATTTTACAGGATAAGAAATGAATGACTTTGGTATCATTTAATTGTTTTCATAACTCCAGCGAGTTTTCAGAAAATGTATTAATAAAACCTATAAATCTCTTATAAGGCAAAATTAGAAGATAATGTATCACATCTCCAACAATTGTTTATGCTTGGGCTTCCATTGAGAGATTGCTATACGATATGTGCATTTTATTTAGTTTTGAGATGAAAGAGCTTGATTATTTTCAACATAAAAGTATCTTTTCGGCCGCAGGCTCTGTGACACTTTTTCAATTGCAGCTCGGGGATAAGCCTTCCTCTTGCCTTGCAAGACGAAGTTGAGGAGTTCGCGTAAGTTTTGGATTTATAAACCACTCCACTGTGTATTGCACCAACTATGCTTCTTAAACTCGGTTAAACAGTGTAGCTTTAGTAAAGGGAATAAGAACAACTAGGGTGATTTCCATGAGATAAGGACCATAAGGTAAATATGGCTGATTCGACAAAGCGTGCACATTCAGATATACAATGAAATGCAAGCTCTTCGTCTTCTAAGCCCAGATCTCCGAAGTGGTTGCCAAGAAACATTTTATCCTACCAGCGTGACCCTTTCGGTAATCTTAACGTAGTCATGTACAAAATCTCTTGACTACGCCGCTATTAATATAACTGAACACTTATTGTAATCCTTTGGTGGCCCATAATGTACTACTACTTGCATAAATATGGTTGCTTCAACTGGATTTATTTATTTTTGCTCTCAAATATTGCCTTTGTCTAAGTACGAGTATATATTGCCAGTTGCTTAGGCAGGGGTCCCAATAAAATATTTAGTAATTACTGATATTTTGCCGATACAACTCGGTTATCCCAAGTGGAGCAGTTGACCAAAACTCGTTGACTCCACTGCCTTAATTCAAATGAAGTGTAGATTGCTCTTGATATACATTTTCAAGCTCTACACGACTAGCTCATATGAAATTCTGAAAGTTAACTCTCCCAGCTTACCATAGTGATTTGCTTGAATTATCCGCTTTAAGTTCGGAAACTCTTTGACATTTTTTCCAAACAAAACTTATCTCTTAAACTGTCAACTATCAAATACGATTGGCAAAAACAAAGTGATAATTCTTATTCGGAGAGCTGTGGGAGTTGGCTCAAAATGAGGGCCAATATCTAAGTTCAGAAGATCTAGCTGAGCACTTCTCAAGGCTAGTAAACCTGTTATCGGTCTAAAACTAAAATATTTACTGGACTTGAGCAAATAAATCATCTTTCTAACTATAAAACTTTACGGTACTAAATTGCATTACTTCTCCTCAGAATTAAAACACTATGATTGTTCTTAACCAATTCTTCACTCATTGCTCTGAGCTTCGTGTACTCACCTTCATTACAGACACAGAGTGGTCGGTGAAGTTGGATATGGCAGCGTGCATTTGTGCCACAGATATTCGAGAGTTCGCATGGATTCTTACAGGCCTGATTCACACATGCCTTGTCGTTAGAGCACTCCGAGTCTGTGGTACATTCTGGGCGTGGTGCCGGTATTTCTTCCATTTGTGGTAGGCACTGATTAAATGGTGAGCCATAGTAACCACTGGGGCATGTGCATACCGCCTTATGATTGATAGCATTACAAATCGCGTTAAGACCGCAAGCATTGATACATGGATTGCGACATTTTTGATTAATACAAGCTCGATTGCGTGAACAGTCCTCATTAGTCACGCACTCTGGATATGTGCAAGTGGCGACGCCATTAATAATTTGACAAATACCATTGCTACGGCATGGTGAGGGATTGCATGGATCCACGGGTTTCAGTGGCTCATGGCATTCGACGAACGGATTGCCAATCATTGGGCTGGGACAACTGCAGATTGGATTGTGGTTAACTGTCTGGCATTGCGCACCATAACCGCAAACACCGGGACATGGATCGATGCACTTTGCACTAACACAAGCCTTGTTTTTGGCACAGTCAGAGCTGAGCGTACATTCCGGACGACAACCTTGACCATTTGGATTGCCAAAGAACCCAGGCAAGCATTCGCAAACAGCTTGATCGCGCTGTACTCTGCAGATGGTGTTGGTGCCGCACGGTGTTGGATAGCAAGGATCGCGACGTTCCTGAGGCTGTACTAAGATAAGTGAACACTGGACGAAAGCATTGCCAGTATAGCCAGACGGGCATGAGCAAATCGGTATGTGGTGGTGAATGGTGCAGAGCGCTCCCACGCCGCAGGTGCCTGGACAAGGATCGGCACATTTGTTGCGTATACAAGCGCGATTCGAGGGGCATTCCGAGTTGCCAATACATTCAGGACGACAACCCTCGTAGGGGTTACCAATGTAATCGTTAATGCATGTGCAGGTGTAGCTGTCACCGCTTCCACGACATTCACTATTCGAGCCACAGGGCGATGGACGACAAGGATCACGGGGTTCCTGTTTTGGTGGTGGTGGAAGAACTGAAAGAAAACAAATGAAACACAAATAGTATAAAAGAGGGATATTAAGCTATAGCTAAGGCTAATATCAACTTGCTAGCGCCTTACTTTTGGGTGCCTCGTAACACGCATGGAAAGGATCGCCGGTCATTCCAGCTGGGCAATAACAATTGGGTATGTGTAATGTCACAATACAGTTGGCATTTATTCCGCATGAACCGGGACAAGGGTCACGGCATTTAAGATTAATGCATGCCAAGTTGTTTGGACAATCATCATTACTTGAGCATTCTGGATGGCAATTGGGGGGAACACCAATATAGGAAGCCAGACAAACACACTGAGCCTGCCCCTGTTTGTCGGTACATTGAGCATTAGGACCACAAGGTGATGGTATACATGGGTCTTTTTGTATGGTGGGTGCCTCTTCCCTTATTTCTAAAATTAAGTATTAAAATATTAAGTAAATAACCTACACACCTTCTTTTCGCGAATAGTGAGTTACCTGTTCTCGTGCAAAGGGAATATGGATTACCGTTGTAGCCGCGTGCACATTCGCAGTGTGCACGGTGCTGCACTGCCTGACATTCGGCGTTCAGACCACACTGACCAGGGCAAGGATCGACGCATTTATTGTTGATACACGCATGTATTTGTGCACAGTCCGAACTGGTGTAACATTCGAGACGACAGTTTGGAGGGCTGCCGAAATAGCCGATGATACAAGAGCAAATTCCATTACCGCCGCGTTCGATGCACTGCGAATTGGGGCCACATGGTGATGGTTGACATGGGTTTTTGGGTTCAACATCACGTACAGGTTCGCATGCGACAAATGCATTACCAGTCATTCGTTCGGGACAGCGACACATGGGTATATGATTAATGACATTACAGAGCGCACGCTCGCCACATGTGCCTGGACAGGGGTCCACGCACTTATTGCGCACGCATGCGCGATCACGTGCACAATCTGCATTGAGAACACATTCTGGACGGCAACCGATAAAGGGATCGCCGTGATATTCTGGTATGCAAGAACATTGACCATTGTTGCAGACTGTATTTGCGCCACATGGTGAGGGAATGCATGGATCGACAGGCTCGGCTGGTTCTGTAAAGGGATGTATATTAACAGTGTGAATGGCGTCTAAGAACAACAATGAGGGGCATTTACTAGGTGAAGGCGGTGGTGGTGGTAGTGGGCGACAGCTGGTAAATGGGTCGCCGGTGTAGCCAGTCGGGCAGGAACAACTTGGGGTGTGATTGATAACATTACAAAGCGCTGAAAAGCCGCAAGAGCCGGGGCATGGATCGCGACAACGCTCATTCATACAAGCCATATTGCTGGCACATTCCGCATTGATGGTACACTCCGGTCGGCAATTGGGAGGGGCTCCGATATAGTTCGTCAAGCAGCTGCAAGTTGCGGCCCCATTTACTTCGCGGCACTGTGAGTACGGTCCGCAGGGGGAGGGAAGGCATGGATTGACATCAGCTGGTGGCTGCACTGGAGGACGAGGCGCTAAGGGGTATTCGACGGAAAAAATAGTGAGTGAAGGGTAATAGATGTATAGATAGGGAAATTGCATGCAGTTCCTGCATTGCTGCTTACATGGTATGGGTTGGCAGCTGGTGAAAGCTTCGCCGGTAAATCCAGTTTTACAAGCACACAAGGGGCTATGGTTATGTACGTGACATTCTGCATTTATGCCACACGCACCGGGGCAAGGGTCTTTACATTTCTGATTTATACATGCTTTATCTAGTGGACACTCGGAGCTAACGACACATTCCGGACGACAGGCAGGTGGGCTGCCCACGAACTCAGGTAGGCAGGAACAAACGGCTTGGCCATTTGAATCGCGACATTGCGCATTAGGTCCACATGGCGATGGCTGGCAAGGAGTTACGGTGACAGGTGGTTCGGCTGTTTCGGGTTATAAAAAATTAGTTTCGATAAAGGATATGAGAGCAAGCAATTAGATACTTGAACCACCACTTAAGCAAGCTCTATTGTAATAAAAGCGAGATTTGTTATAATAACAAGAGCGCAAGGTAAATTTCAATATTAATGGTTTACTTAATCTAATATTATACTTAAATTTAAATAAGTACGTGTGCATAATAATTAATTAGTGCAATAGTTTTTTATTAGTGATGAAGCTATATTAGAAATCAATTTTTCACTTCAGTCATCTGAAGCAGTTTCTTATTTGTTTCTGGTTGCTAGTCGGATAAGTTTACATTGTGGGGTTTAGAGATTTTAGTTATTGAGTTACCTATATATAGGCCTAATGTTTAACTATGTTATTAAGGCCTAAAAGGCAACCAAGTCTAATTATGTAGGTATTTTGTATATTAGCGAGTTTTTGCAGTCATTAGGGTTGGGTTTAAATTTTTTAGTTTGGCAGTTCTGCGTTTTTTCGGCTTTGAAGGTTTGTAGTTAAGAGAAAATACGCTTATAAAAAATTTCTTACGTTCCGCTTGCACAATTGTGCAACGTGTATACGGGTCACCATGGTAACCGGGTAGGCAAGCGCAGTTTGGTATATGATTGATGACCTGACAAATAGCTTCTGAACCACAAGTGCCCATACACGGATCACGACACTTTTGATTCTGACACGCTTTGTTTGCAGCACAATCCGAATTCCTAACACATTCCGGACGACAAGCTTCATAAGGATTACCGAAATAGTTGGGTAGACATTGGCATACGCTAATGCTATTCCGTGGTTGGCAAATCGCATTTGCACCGCAAGGGCTAGGACTGCAGGGTAAAGCAACTTCCGTTGGTGGTTCTCGTTGTACAATGCAAGCGTTGAAAGGATCGCCAGTATATCCGCTTGGGCAGTAACACATTGCACTGTGTGTTAATACTCGACATTCGGCAGCCGCACCACACGAACCCGGACAAGGATCCGCGCACTTACGATTGATACACGCCTTGTCCGAGGCGCACTCAGCGCTTGTCACGCATTCAGGACGGCAATGTGGTGCAGCGCCAATAAAATCGGGCAAACAAGTGCATTGTGGCCCACTCAATGTGACGATACATTCCGAATTAGGTCCACAAGGAGATGGTTGACAGGGATTTGTCGGCTTTTCGTCACGTACTGGTGGCGGGGATGGTGTAGCTGCAAAATGGGTTAAAGGGTTTAGTGTGAAGTATGTTAGTGAGAATGTAGAGACGCCGGTACTTATAGGCTGGCAAGAAATGAATGGATCGCCAGTGAAGCGTGGTGGACAAGCGCAGATTGGACTGTGATTTTGTACATGACAGAGCGCACGTATACCGCAGGTACCGGCGCAAGGATCTTGACAGCGTTGATTTAAGCAAAACTTGTCTAGAGTACATTCCGAGTTTGAGACACATTCGGGACGGCAAGTTGGTGGTGCGCCAATGTAGTCAGGTAGACAAGAGCACATAGCTTGTTGATTTGCTGCACGGCACTGTGAGTTTGGACCGCAAGGAGAAGGTTGACAGGGGTTGACTGGAGCTGGTGGTTCGATGACTGAAATTGAGACAATGTGAGTTTCTAAATTACCATACCAAGCGTCGGATGTTTTGTTACTTGTAATACTGTCACAGCGAACAAATGCATTGCCTGTCAATCCGTTGGGACAAGAACACATCGGAATATGATTTATAACATTGCAGAGCGCTTGCAAACCGCAAGTTTGAGGACAAGGGTCTTTACACTTTTGATTAATGCAAGCGCGGTCACGCGCACAATCGCTATTAAGTACGCACTCTGGGCGACACCCACTGTATGGATCTCCATAGTAGTCTGGTAGACATGTGCATACTGCCTCTCCACTGCAGATAGCATTTGTACCGCAAGGTGATGGAATACAAGGATCTTGTTTGATTGGCTCACGTTGTATAGGTTTTGGTGGTTCTGGTTGGCAACTGCTAAATGGATCACCCACATAACCGGCTGGACAGATGCAGTTAGGCACATGGTTGAGCACATTACAAAGAGCATTGAAGCCGCAGGATCCGGGGCATGGGTCACGACACTTTTCATTGATGCAGGCACGATTCGACGAGCAATCAGAATTTACAACGCACTCAGGGTGACAGTTTGGAGGACTACCTATATAGCTTGGTAGACATGAGCACACTGGGCTACCGTTGCGGTTGTGACATTGGGCGTATTGGCCACAAGGTGATGGACTGCATGGATTAATTGATAGCAGTGGTATCGCTGGTGTTACGTCTGCGACAGGTGGCGATGGAGCAGCTGATATTACAGGAAAATATAATTTTCAGAAACTGATGCTATTTGAATATTTTACTTTTTATCTTACAAGGTATTGGATAACAACGCGTAAAAGCATCTCCAGTATAGTTTGGTCTGCATGTGCAAATCGGATTATGATTGTAAACGCGACATTCTGCATCCTGACCACAACTGCCTGGACAAGGATCGGCGCACTTTCGATTTATACAAGCTTGTGTAAGCGAGCACTCAGCATTAATTGTGCATTCTGGGCGACAAGCAGGTGGTGACCCAATAAATTCGGGTAAACAAGAGCAAACAGCCTGTTGATTGACTTCGTGGCATTGCGCATTTGGGCCGCAGGGTGATGGTAGACATGGGTTAACGTAAATTGGTTCCACTAAGAATAAAAGGACAAGTCAAAGTTGTACGTGTCTGCATTAATGAAAGTTGATATTTCTGCTTACATTGCTTGACAGGCGAGCAGAAGCTATACGGATTGCCTGTATAACCATTCCAACAGTGGCAAACTGGCAGATGGTTCCCAACCTGACACTCCGCATTTTGGCCACAGGTGCCTGGACATGGATCCCGACATTTGCGTTGTATGCATGCTTTGTTTGACGAGCAATCACTGTTTAACACACACTCTGGTCGACAACCCTGGTAAGGGTTACCGAAGTACTCTGGTAGACAGACACAGGATCCAACTTTATTATGACGACGGCATTCTGCGTTGTCCCCACAAGGGCTAGGTATGCAAGGATCTACATCCTCGGGTGCAGGCGGAGGTGATGGTAGTGAGAGACGACAAACGGTGAATGGATCTCCCACATATCCTTGTTCACAAATACAGTTTGGTACATGGTTCAAAGTGTGACACTGGGCATTTGAGCCGCATATCCCTGGACAAGGATCGCGACACTTCTGATTAATGCAGGCCTTATCGAACGCGCATTCCGAGCTAGAAATGCACTCTGGACGACAATTTGGAGGTGCACCTATGAACTCAGACAAGCAAGTACAAGAAGGAGCGCCATTAATGTTGCTACATTGGGCATTTGGACCACAAGGTGATGGACGACATGGATCGCGAGGTTCTTCATGAGACGGTGGAGCTGTGGAGAGGCGAATTGAGTAGGGCTTAGTTTTTGTGTAAGAAAATCGTGGATGTCGAAATACATACTGATAATAGGCTGGCAAGCGACGAATGGACTGCCAGTATATCCTGATGGACAAGAACAAATAGGGTTATGGTTGACGATGTTGCATAGCGCGTTGTAGCCACAAGCGCCCGGACAAGGGTCTTTGCATTTCTGGTTGATACATGCGCGATTCATTGGACATTCTGAGTTACCGATACATTCAGGGCGGCAGGCAGGGGGTGTACCAATCATATCTTGTAAACAAGAGCATATGGCTATGCCATTCCTATCTTGACATTGTGAGTTGGGGCCACAAGGTGTCGGTTGACATGGATGTAAAAGTTCTGCTGGGCGCTCTGGTACTTGCTGACATTGCGCAAATGCATTGCCTTGCATACCCGCTGGACAGTGGCACATGGGAATGTGGTTGTGTACTTCACATATAGCGTTCGAGGCACAAGTACCAGGACAAGGGTCCTCACATTTCTGATTAATACACGCTTTATCACGTGGGCATTCGGTATTCAAAATACATTCGGGACGGCAACCAGTGTACGGATCACCCTGATATTCTGCTATACAAGTGCAAATACCATCACTGCATTGAGCGTTAGTACCACATGGTGATGGTATGCAGGGATCATCAGCTGGTGTGGCTATTTTCGAGAAGAAGAAATTTGAATGTGAAGAGAAAGATATATTGAGTTTATATTACGTGGTGGTGGCGGGGCTGGCTGGGCATGGCAGTTTATGAATGGATTACCAGCGTAGCCTGCCGGACACGTACAAGCTGGGATATGATTCAGGACATTGCAAACGGCGTTCACTCCACAAGAGCCTGGGCATGGATCGCGACACTTCTCATTAATACAGGCACGATTGCTGGAACAGTCAGAGTTTATAACACATTCCGGGCGACAATTTGGAGGTGCACCGTTATACGATGGTAGGCAGACACATGTCGGTTGATCATTTGTTACACGACAAACAGCATATTGGCCACATGGGGAGGGAATACATGGATCTCGGTATGGCTCGCGGGCTGGTGGTGGTGGTGGTGGTATTAGGTAACAACGTACAAATGCGTCACCGGTATAACCTGGGCGACAACTACAATGGGGACTATGTGACCTTACGCGACACTCGGCGTTTGAGCCACAAATGCCAGGGCAGGGATTCTGACATTTTTTGTTGATGCAGGCCTTATCGATGGGACATTCTGAGTTCGTTGTGCATTCGGGGCGACAGGACGGAGGACTGCCGATAAAGTCGGGTAAACAAGAGCAAACCGCTTGTTCATTTACCTCCCGACATTGCGAATTCGGTCCGCAAGGCGTTGGTATGCATGGATTTACATATTCTCTAATAGCTATTCATATCAAGAAAATAAAAAAAATTATCATAGTAAATGTGCAATGAGATAAAGCTATACTGTGAAAATTATGTTTTGCTAGTTCTAAAAGCAAGTTAGGAGTACAAATTGTGATGCTTACGTTCTTTTAGTGTGTTGCAGTAGTTGTACGGATCTCCAGTGAAGCCCGACATACAAGTACAGGTAGGCAAATGATTGATCGCGTCGCATTGTGCATTTTGGCCGCATACACCAGGACAAGGGTCTTGGCATTTTTGATTGCGACATGCCTTATTTGAAGGACAGTCAGAGTTCGTGACACATTCGGGTCGGCAACCCTCATATGGATTACCGAAATATTCTGGTATACACTTGCATGCACCGGCGTTATTTTGTGTGGTACAGATAGCATTACTGCCACATGGACTTGGTACGCACGGATTAATCTGTTCGAATTCAATTATTGGTTCGGGATAACATTGGGTGAAAGGGTCACCTATAAAGCTGGCGATGCAGGCACATGATGGCGTGTGGCTAACCACGTGGCACGTAGCTGATGCACCACAAATCCCGGGACAAGGATCTCGACATTTCATATTGATACACGCTTGGTTGTTGGGGCACTCCGAAGAAGATAAGCACTCTGGCCGGCAGTTGGGTGGTGCACCAATATAGTCCGGCAGGCAAATACATGATGGTGAGCCATTTCTCTCCGTGCATTGGGAGTTCGCACCGCATGGTGATGGTATGCAGGGGTGTGTTGGTTCTTTTTGGGCACTCGGTGGTGGTAAAAGTTGGCATAGAGTATGGGCATTACCAGTATAACCGCTGGGGCAACTACAGAATGGCGCATGATTCATGACTAAGCAATGAGCTCTTACACCACAGCTTCCTGGGCAGGGGTCTCGGCATTTATGGTTCACACAAGCCATGTTCAGTGGACAGTCCGAGTTTATAGCGCATTCAGGTCGGCAGTTAGGTGGTACGCCGAGATAGTCGAGTAGGCAAGCGCACACAGCTTGCTGGTTAATCTCAGAGCACTGCGAATTGGGGCCACAGGGAGAAGGTTGGCACGGGTTTATAACCGTTGGTGGAGCTAAAATAAATCGTGTGTAATTGGATGTGGATCTAAAATACTTTTCACATTTTGAAACCTACTTTGTAGAACCGCACATTGAACGAATGCATTACCCGTCATTCCATCGGGACAATGGCACGTTGGTATGTGATTAAAAACATCGCAGATGGCACCCAGACCACAGATGCCTGGACAGGGGTCGACACATTTATTTTTAATGCAAGCCTTATTACGTGTGCAGTCCGTATTGAGTACACACTCGGGACGGCAACCAAGGTAAGCGTTCCCTTGATATTCGGGTAGACAAGAACATTCGCCATTATTACAAGCCGCATTGCTACCACAGGGGGACGGATTACAGGGATCGTTTAAAGGCACTAAAAAAAAAATATTATATTTTTTTTTTGTCATAAGAAACGACGTAACATACATTTCGGTTCGGGTCGCTTGGGCGCACAACTGGTGAAAGGGTCGCCGGTATGATCTGGTGGGCAAGTACATATTGGCGTGTGATTAATGACATTACAAATCGCTTCGAAACCACAGGAGCCTGGACAGGGATCTCGACATTTTTCATTTATGCACGCTAAATGTGCCAGACATTCGGCGTTGATGGAACATTCAGGGCGACAATTGGGCGGCATGCCTAAATAGTTGGGCAGGCAAGAACATGACGCCTGATCGTTGATGCTGCGACAGACAGCGTTACTACCGCACGGTGATGGGACACAGGGATCACGATATACATCATTAATAATCGGCACAGTGGGGGGATCTAGAAGAAGAAACCGGTGGATAAAATATTTTCCTCTAGCATAGACATTTTGCCTCTTACGCGGTATAGGGTAACATCTTGTAAAGGCATCTCCCGTGTAACTATTACGACAAGTGCAAAGCGGACTGTGATTGCGTACGTGGCATTCGGCATTGAGACCACACACTCCAGGACATGGATCGATGCATTTCTGATTGACGCACGCCTTATCAAGAGAACATTCGCTGGAAGTGGTACACTCAGGGCGACAATCTGGTGGGCTGCCAATGAATGTTGGAAGACAAGAGCAAACCGATTGTTGCTTGACTTCCCTACATTGAGAATTCGGTCCACAGGGTGACGGCTGACAAGGGTTTACTACTTCAAATTTAGCTAGATGTACAGAAAAAACACCTTTAAATTTTTCTATTAAACATTATTTCTTCTATGCTTACGTTCCGCTATCACTCTGCAGTAATTGTACGGATCGCCTGTATATCCGCTTAAACAGTTACAGGTTGGTAAATGATTGCGCACATGGCAGAGGGCATTCTGCCCACAAGTACCTCGACATGGATCTTTACATTTGTTCTGTAAACAAGCTTTATTCGTAGGACAGTCTGAGTTCACTACACACTCTGGGCGACAACCTTCATATGGATTTCCTATAAATTCGGTCAAACACTGACAGGCGCCAGCGCCATTGCGCACGGTGCATTTGGTGTTGGGACCGCAAGGACTTGGTTGACAGGGATTAAGAATTTCTTGTGGCACGTCGCGTATGACATCGCAATAGCTGAATGGATCTCCAGTATATCCGCTTGAACATACACACATTGGTGTATGGTTAATTACATGACAGTCTGCATTTGCGCCACAAACACCTGTACAGGGGTCCTCGCAATGCTGATTGATGCACGCCTGGGAAAGCGGACACTCAGAGTTCGTTACACATTCAGGACGACAATTTGGTGGTGAACCAATGAAGTTTTTAAGGCACGAACATGATGGACTATCGTTGATAGCGCGGCACTCGGAATTGGGACCGCAAGGCGATGGGTGGCAAGGATTTTTAGGTACGTCTAGTTCTGGCACAACTGTAAGAAGACGTTACATGTAAATTGTCTGCGCTGATGGATAATTTTAAAGTATTTACTTCGTATAGGACTGCAAGCTACGAATGGATTGCCAGTGTATGAGTTGACGCAGCGACAAATCGGTGAATGATTGATGACAGTGCATTCGGCATTAATTCCACAAACTCCAGGGCAAGGATCGCGACATTTCTGCTGTAGACAGGCACGGTTCAAGGCACAGTCCGCATTGCTGGTACACTCCGGGCGGCAGGATGGAGGTGCACCAATAAACTCAGGTAAGCACGAGCACACAGCTTGCTGATTGATCACACGACATTGCGAGTTCGGACCACAAGGGGATGGTTGACAAGGATTTACTTGTACCTTAGTTGTTAGGGGTTGGCATAGAGCGAATGCGTTACCAGTCATACCTTCTGAGCAATGACACATTGGTACATGGTTATGTACTTCACAAATGGCATTCGAGGCACAAGTGCCCGGACAGGGATCTATGCATTTCTGACGAATACATGCTTTGTCGGACGGGCACTCTGTATTTAAGACACATTCTGGACGACAGCCTATCAACGGATTACCTTGATATGTAGGTAGACATTCACATTGGCCATCGCGACATACTGTATTGGGCCCACAAGGGTAAGGACTGCATGGATCTTCTTCCAGCTTGGGTGGAGGTGGAGATGGTGCTTGGCACGAGATAAATGCATCTCCACTTAAACCTGGTGCGCATTGACAAATCGGCGTATGGTTGATAACATGACACTGGGCGTTGAAACCACATGCACCTGGGCAAGGATCGCGGCATTTTTGATTTATGCAAGCTTGAGTGCTGGAGCAATCTGAGTTTCTAATACACTCCGGATGGCAATTCGGTGGACTACCTATATAGGTGGGTAAACATGAACATGATGGATTGCCGTTAATATCACGACATTCTGCGAACTGCCCACAAGGCGATGGCACACATGGATTACGCACTAGTTCTGGTGGTGACGCAGTTTTTGGTGGAGCTACATTGGGGATCAAATTAAAATTCTGTGTTCCTCGTTCATACAAAATGAGCTTACGTGGTATGCGATAACAGCGGGTGAAGGCATTTCCAGTATATCCACTCAGACAAGTACAAATGGGTGAGTGATTGCGTACGTGACATTCTGCATATGAGCCGCATGTACCCGGGCATGGATCCTGACATTTCTGATTAATGCACGCCTTATCGGATACACATTCGGCACTCGTTGTACACTCTGGTCTACACGCAGGTGGTGCACCACTAAAGGCGGGCAAACACGAACAAACGGCTTGTTTGTTCACTTCGCGACATTGTGAGTTGGGGCCACAAGGTGATGGCTGACAGGGGTTGATATACTCTTTCATAATCGCTAAACAAAAATTATGCTACCTTGACTTATACGGTTGTGATATGCCAAATTAGACTTACGTTTCTCTGGCAACTGGCAATAACTATACGGATCACCAATGAAACCATCCAAGCACATACAAGAGGGCAAGTGATTAATAACCCGACACAAGGAGTTTAGCGCGCATACGCCCGGACAAGGATCACGGCATTTCTGATTCTGACATGATTTATCCAGGGGACAATCCGCATTCGTTACACATTCTGGGCGGCAGCCCTCATAAGGATTACCCAAGAATTCAGGCAAACACTGGCACGATCCAGCATTATTCAATTGACGACACGCGGCATTTGCACCACAAGGATTCGGTTCACACGCCGATATGAACTCCGCTTGTTTCACTGGCTCCGGTAAACAGGCAGCAAATGGGTCACCAGTAAAGCCAGCGGTACATATACATATTGCTGTGTGACTAATCGTATGACAATGTGCATTCTGTCCGCATACGCCAGGGCAAGGATCGACGCATTTTTGATTAATGCATGCCTTGTCTTGACTGCACTCACTGTTTGTAATACACTCTGGTCGACAGTTTGGTGGAGAGCCCGTGAATTGTGGTAAGCATGAGCAGGATGGGGTATCGCCAATAGCACGACACTCAGAGTTAGGACCACAAGGGGATGGATAGCACGGATCTTTTTGTTCTTCCAAACGTGGTGGTGGTTCAACTAGAGGGGAACAAATTTTGTTTTTAGTAGTTTATTAATATTAGAAAATTCCAAGTGTTTACTTATTCGTTGACAAGACACGAAGGGATTTCCGGTGTAACGTATTGGACATGTACATATAGGTGCGTGATTTACCACGTTACAAATACCATTAAAACCGCAAGCGCCCGGGCAAGGGTCGACGCATTTTTGATTCTGACATGCCCTTTGTGGGCCGCAATCAGAATTGCGTACACATTCTGGTCGACATGTGGGAGGATTGCCAATAAAACCTTCAATACATGAGCAAACAGCGTTTTGGTTGAATATCCTACATCGGCTATTTGGACCACACGGCGATGGTTGACATGGATCAGATACGAGTTTCGCTTTAGGGGGAGGAATAAAATTTAGCGATGTCACATCGGTAAAAGGTATAAGGTAATATTTACGTGGTACAACGTCACATTGGAAAAAGGCATTCCCGGACATGCCGTCGGGACAGCGACACATCGGTACGTGATTACTGACTTCGCAGATAGCATTAACACCACAAGTACCGGGACATGGATCAACACATCTATTTCGGATACACGCTTTGTCAAAGGGACACTCGGAGTTAAGTACACATTCAGGACGGCAACCGATGATAGGATCGCCGTGATATTCCGGTATACATGAACATTGACCATCACTACATACCGCGTTGGGACCACAAGGGGACGGATTGCAGGGATCGTCTTTTACTGGTGGCTTAGCTGTTAATGTAGTGTTCATGAATAACTTGATATTAACCTTTGTAAATTATGCATTTTTTCTTACATGGTGGTGCTGGTTGGCAGCTAACAAATGGATCACCCACATACTCCTTGGGGCAAGAGCAAATAGGTATATGTTTTATCACGATACATTGCGCATTATATGCGCATGAACCCGGACAAGGATCAGTGCAACGATTATTGATGCAAGCTAAATTCGATGAACACTCTGAATTGGTGACACATTCTGGACGGCAGTTTGGTGGTGCTCCAAAGAACTGGGGTAAACAAGAGCAGATCCCTTGATTGTTTACATTTTTGCACTGTGAGTTGGGGCCACATGGCGAAGGCAAACAAGGATCGCGTATTGGTTCGGCAACAACTATTGGTGGTGGCGCTATATAAGAAGTATGTCGATTAAAAGAGGTAAGCATTTCGAGAAAGAAATCAGACTCACGCGGAATGGGATAACAACGCGTAAATGGATCGCCAGTATATCTGTTCTGGCAAGAACAGAGAGGCGAGTGATTGCGCACTTGACACTGGGCACCGACGCCGCACATGCCTGGACATGGATCGGTACATTTTTGATTTATGCATGCCTTATCAAAGCTACATTCTGCGCTTATGGTACATTCGGGTCTACAAGCTGGCGGCGTGCCGATAAACTCTGGCAGACAAGAGCAGACGCCTTGGCCACTAACTTCACGACACTGACTATTTGGACCACATGGCGATGGTTCACAAGGATTGACGTACTCTTGTATCTTAGCTAAAAGTTAATAAAAATATGCTAATTAAATGAGTTAAATTTTTTATGAGTAATTGTTTTCCTTACGCTTGTCTTCAACTGTACAATAGCGATATGGGTCTCCCATGTAGCCAAATATGCAAGAACAGGTTGGTAGATGATTTCGTGTGAAACACTCGGCATTCAATCCACAAGTTCCGGGGCAGGGATCGCGGCATTTCTGATTTATGCACGCCTTGTTTGATGGACAATCGGTGTTTAGTACACACTCAGGGCGACAACCTTCATATGGGTTGCCAAAGTACTCTGCAAGGCATTTACAAGAGCCTACGCCATTTTGTTGCAAGCATTCGGCGAATGGACCACACGGATTGGGGTTACAAGGATCAATAACTTCAGCCGGTTCTTGTACAATAAAGGTACACAGTACGAATGGATCACCAGTATAACCACTTTCACAGTAACACATTGCTGAATGGCTTATAACCCGACAGAGAGCATTATTGCCACAGAGACCAGGGCAAGGGTCTATACAACGATTGTTCCGGCATACATTATTGGACAAGCATTCTGAGTTTGTTACACATTCGGGGCGACAATTAGGTGGCTGGCCGAAGAAGTTCTCGAGACAAGAGCATGACGGTGAATTGCCTGCAGGTTGGCAATGACTATTTGGACCGCATGGTGATGGCTGACATGGGTTCACTGGAGTAGTATCACGCACTGGTTCAACTAAGGTGGATAAAGGGAGAAAGGTGGTCAGAAGGAGATAACTATTGCAAACAGGTGTTGAACTCACTTATGGGACGACATTGTATAAAGGGATTTCCTGTGTAACGTTCATTGCACATGCAGAACGGATTGTGATTAACAACCGTACATTTCGCATATAATCCACAAGTGCCTGGACATGGGTCCACGCAGCGTTGGTTTTGACACGCACGATTCGGTGCGCAGTCAGAGTTACTGGTACATTCTGGACGGCACGACGGAGGACTACCTTGATAGTTCGGTAGACAACTGCATACGGCTTGTGAGTTCACTTCGCGACATTGTGAGTTTGGACCGCAAGGAGATGGCTGACAAGGATTGCGGTAAATATCCACTGAAGGAAAAAAGTAAAGATATTCTAGCACGATGTTCGAAAAAACAAAATATAATATAAACCTACTCTGAACAGGTACACATTGCACAAATGCATTGCCGGTCATATGGTTAGGGCAACGACACATGGGTACGTGGTTATAAACTTCACAGATGGCCTCTGAAGCACAGGTGCCGGGGCAAGGATTAACGCATTTCTGGCGAATACATGCAAGATCACGCGCACATTCAGTATTTAGAACACATTCCGGCTTACACGCGACAAACGGGTCACCTTGGTAGTCAGATATGCAAGCACACTGACCATCCGCTGAGCAGATAGCGTTGGGCCCACAGGGGCTAGGATTGCAAGGGTCGATTGGTTCTTGTTGCGGTGGTACTAAAATTCATAGTATTAAGAGCATTTAGTGATAATGAAGTTACGCAAAGCTTACGAGGTGGTGGAGCTGGATGGCACGCAATGAATGCGTCTCCTACATAACCGGGCTGGCAGGCGCAGTTCGGTGTATGATTTACAACATTGCAAATAGTGTTCACACCGCATGCACCCGGGCATGGATCACGACAACGTTCATTTATGCAAGATTGGCCGCTGGAGCAATCAGAGTTCACAATACATTCAGGACGACAATTGGGTGGGGCACCTATATAATTTTGTTGGCAGGTACAAGATGGCACATTGTTTTGATTGCGACAAGTGGCATATGGACCACAAGGCGATGGCACACAGGGATCGCGAGGTACATCGGCGGGCTGCTGAGGTATTGGTGCTAAGATTGGGGAAATATTTGCTTTGGTAAAGTATTTTTGGAGCTGAATTTATTGCTTTCCTTACTTGGTAGCGGATAACAACGCACGAATGGGTCACCTGTAAGGCCACTACGACAGGAACATATTGGACTATGATTACGCACTTGGCAGAGTGCTTTTTGACCACAAATACCGGGACAAGGGTCGGCACATTTGCGATTTATGCATGCCTTATCACTTGCACATTCTGAACTGGAGGTGCACTCGGGTCTACAGGACGGTGGTACACCAATAAACTCATTAAGGCATGAACAGACTGCCTGACCATTTACTTCGCGGCATTGGGAATTCGGTCCACATGGGCTCGGTTCACATGGGTTTACGTACTCTTGTATGATAGCTAAATGAGTTTTGGTTTGTTAGACGAAAATAAATTAAAAGTGATACAAATAGTTACAAAGTTAGTAACTGCAAGATATAGTTGAAACAACAAACTACATGTTATTTATGTGACGACAGAACTAATGCCAGGAGAAGTCTGTGCCGGTAAAAACTGAAAAAATGTTTTTAAGTTCAGTAGGCAGCAGCTTTTCCTGTAACTTTGTTCTTCTGACACATCAGTATACGAGTACAGTTTTGCTAAATTATAAACTCAGATGCTCTAGCTTACGTTTTGCAGGCTTGGTGCAATGGCGATATGGATCTCCGGTATAACCCACAAAGCAGTTGCACGTTGGTAAATGATTGACGATATTACATTCGGCATTCTGACCGCATGTACCTGGGCATGGATCGCGGCATTTTTGATTCTGACATGCCTTGTTCGATGGACAGTCCGAATTGAGCATACATTCTGGTCGACAACCCTCATATGGATTACCGAAGTATTCGGGCTGGCATTGGCATGAGCCGGCACCATTATGTTCTAGGCAATTCGCGTTGGCTCCACAAGGCGATGGCGAACATGGATTGAGTACCTCGATAGGTGTGGACACTCGTACTGGCTGACAAAGCGTAAATGGATCGCCAGTAAATCCAGGTAAGCAGATACAGCGCGGTGTATGCGATACGACGTGACATTCGGCGCTAGTGCCACACAATCCTGGGCAGGGATCTTTGCATTGTTGATTAATACAGGCCTTTGTAGAGGAACATTCCGAGTTCGATACGCATTCCGGTTTGCAGTAAGGTGGCGAGCCGATGAAGTTTTCAAGACATGTGCACGACGGTGTGTCGCCAACTGCACGGCAATCCGAGTTGGGACCACAAGGTGACGGACGACAAGGATCGGTTGGAGTAACATCCAGTTGAGGCTGGTCGATGATGCGTTGACAAGCTACAAATGGATTTCCTGTATATTGCGGTAAGCAAGTACAAAATGGTTTATGGTTGACGGTGTTGCACTGTGCGTTGCGTCCACAACTGCCAGGGCATGGATCGATGCACTTTTGATTGACACACGCCAAGTTGGCTGCGCACTCCTGGTTAGCTGTACATTCTGGACGACAAACAGGTGGTGAGCCAAAATAGCCTGGTATGCAGGAGCAGACTGCCTGCTCATTCACTTCGCGACATTGAGAATTTGGACCACAAGGTGAAGGTTGACAGGGATTGACCATAACGCGTGCTGAAAAGTGAAGGTACCGAGGTAAGTTGACAATTCGTTTGGGGTGGCGGAGGGAAAATTATATTTACATGGCAATGGCGAGCACTGTATAAACGCGTTGCCGGACATGCCACTCGGACATGAACAGATTGGTATATGATTGATGACGTTACAAACAGCATTCGGTGCACAAGTGCCCGGGCAAGGATCAATACATTTATTACGTATGCAAGCACGATCTCGTGCACAGTCGGTACTGATTACACATTCGGGTCGGCAACCAGTGTAAGGATCGCCCTGATATTCTAGTAGGCAAGTGCAAATACCGTCGTTACACTGAGCGTTTGAACCACATGGTGAAGGATTGCAAGGATCTTTCTCAACGATGGCTGAGCAAAGAAAGAGAGCGCATATTTAGGTGGATAAAGCTAAAATATTTTCATTGTCTTACGTTTTGGTGGTGGTTCTGGTAGACAATAAGTGAATGGATCTCCAGTATATCTCGCAGGGCAGGTGCAGCTCGGAGTATGGTTGATAACATTACAGATAGCGCCAAAACCACACGAGCCGGGACAGGGATCGCGGCATTTGTCATTAATACACGCTTGACTGCTTGGGCAGTCTGAGTTAATAGTGCACTCCGGACGACAGTTAGGTGGTGAGCCGATGTACTTGGGTAAGCAAACACAGGAAGGTGAATCGCCAATGCGACGGCATTGGGAATTTTGACCACACGGGGAGGGGACACAAGGATCTACAGGCTGACGCTGAACAGGAGCAAGTGGTGTAGCTACAATAACAAATACAATGCGTCAATCCTTCCAAATAGTTATTAAATTATCATCTTACGTGGTATAGCGAAACAACGTGAGAAGGCATCTCCTGTGAAACCTGCACGGCAAGAGCAGAGTGGACTGTGATTGCGCACGTGACAATTAGCATTCTGACCACACATGCCTGGACATGGATCGACGCATTTTTGATTGATGCACGCTTTGTCGAAAGCGCACTCTGTCGAGATCGTGCATTCGGGGCGGCAGAGCGGAGGACTACCAATGTATTCGGGTAGACACGAGCATACAGCCTGCTGGTTAATTTCACGACACTGCGAGTTTGGACCACACGGCGAGGGCTGACAGGGGTTGATATATTCCTTGATAGCTGTTTTAAGATAAATGTCTATCGCTATAAATTCTAAACATTTTAACTTCATTGTTTGCTTACGTTGTTTCTCTACTTGGCAAAAGCGATATGGGTCACCACTATAGTCAGGTATACAACTACATGTCGGTACGTGATTCAGCACTACACAGATGGCATTTTGGCCGCAGGTGCCAGGACAGGGATCACGGCATTTCATATTTTGGCAGGCTTTGTCGGAAGCACAATCAGAATTTAACATGCACTCAGGTCTACAGCCTTCGTAAGGATTACCAAAGTACTCAGGAAGGCATTGGCATGAACCAGCGTCATTACGTTGCACGCAGCGTGCATTCGGACCACAAGGGTTTGGATTGCAAGGATCGATATGATCCAGTTGTGGGATTTTAATTTCCACACATTGTACGAATGGATCGCCTTCGAAGCCTGTTGGACAATAGCAGCTTGGAGTGTGAGAAAGAACTCGGCATACAGCACTATTCCCACACAAGCCTGGACAAGGGTCTTTGCATTTTTGATTGATACAGGCTAAATTAGTGGCACATTCTGAGCTAGTCACGCATTCGGGTCTACAATTAGGTGGAGCACCGATATAATCGGTCAAGCAAGTGCACGAGGGCTGGTCACCCACAACGCGACATTCAGAGTATGGACCGCAAGGTGATGGTTCACAAGGTTGGGTGGGTGGACGCGGTACCGGCAACTCTATGATGGGTTGGCAACTGATAAATGGATTACCGGAATATCTGTGCGGGCAACGACAGAACGGACTGTGATTAGTTACATGGCAAAGTGCATTAATGCCACAAACGCCTGGGCATGGATTGGAACATTTCTGATTAAGGCAAGCATGATTCAGTGGGCATTCTGAGTTGGTAGTGCATTCCGGCCGACAGAAGGGTGGGTTGCCTATAAAGGACGGTATGCAGGAACATACGGCTTGTTGATTAACTTCGCGACATTGACTATTTGGTCCGCAGGGTGTTGGATGACAAGGATTCCGTGGAACATCCAGTTCTGTAAAATTTTAATTTTTATCGAATTTTTAAGCGCTTCATTTATTTAAATCTTACTCTGTATGGGTGTGCATTGTATGAAAGCATTGCCTTCCATACCGTCGGGGCAGCGACAAATTGGTATGTGATTCAAAACTTCACAGATGGCATTAGATGCGCATGTTCCAGGGCAGGGGTCGACGCACTTGTGGCGTACACAAGCGCGATCTCTGGCACAATCCGTGTGCAACACACATTCAGGTCGACAGCCTTTATAGGGATCGCCAAAGTATTCTGGTATACATGTACACTGGCCATTGTTACATTGTGCATTTGAACCGCAGGGCGAGGGAATACATGGATCGTCTTGGGGCACAATTTCAGCTGAATAAAAAAATTTCGGAGTACTAAATATGTTTCTTTTCATTCTAACTTCTACTTACTTCGTGGTGGAGGTAACGGATTACAGACAGTGAATGGATTGCCGGTATAACCTGTTTGACATGTGCAAATCGGTGTATGGTTTATGACATTGCATAATGCACTGAGGCCACAAGAGCCTGGACAAGGATCCCGACATTTCTGATTAATACAAGCTTGATGACTGGGACACTCCGAGTTGAGACTGCATTCTGGACGACAAGATGGGGGTGTTCCAAGGAAATTCGGTAAGCAAGAGCACGATGGGGTGCCATGCGCATCACGACATAGGGAATTTGGGCCACAGGGTGATGGTACGCATGGATCTTGTGGCTGAAATTGTGGCGGTGGTGGAGGAGGTGACGCTATTGGAGAATAACGTGGTCACGTCAGTTTTTTTTGTTGTAAAGATGTGAAAAGGCAAGAGGTCTTACTTATAATTCGGAAGCAACGCACAAACGCATCGCCGGTGAAACCATTGTCACAAGTACAGATGGGACTGTGATTCCTAACGCGACATTCAGCATTCTGTCCACAAACTCCCGGGCAGGGATCAACACATTTCCGATTAATACATGCCTTATCGGTGGAACATTCAGAGCTAGTTATGCACTCTGGTCGACACGCTGGTGGACTGCCTACGTACTCTGGCAGGCAGGAACAAACCCCTTGACCATTAACTTCACGGCATTTGGAATTAGGACCACACGGCGATGGCTGGCAGGAATTTTCGTATACTTTCGGCGCTAAAAATATAAAAGAGATGAGGCACACTGCTACCGCATGCAGCTTTAAAACATGCTTACGTTCTTCTTGGACTACTTGACATAATTGATATGGATCACCAATATAGCCGGAATAGCATTCACAAGAAGGTATATGGTTGATCGTTTGGCATATTGCGTTTGCACCACATGTGCCTGGACAGGGATCGACACATTTCTGATTTTGACAAGCCTTGTTCGATGGACAGTCTGAATTAAGCACACATTCCGGTCGACATCCTTCATATGGATTTCCAAAGTACTCTGGTAAGCATTGACAAGAACCCGCACTGCCACGTTCTTCGCATTTAGCGTTGACGCCACATGGACTCGGACTGCACGGCTTTAGCACTTCAATTCGCTTATCTTTTACTGGATTACATTGCGAGAATGGATCACCAGTAAAGCTGTCTTGACAGAGACACATGGGGGTGTGACTAAAGACACGACAATTGGCGTTCAGCCCACACAATCCAGGGCAAGGATCTTTGCATTTCTGATTTATACATGCTTGTTTCAACGGGCATTCTGAGTTGGATATGCATTCAGGACGACAATTTGGCGGTGAACCTTTAAACTCTGGCAGGCATGAGCACGACGGAGAGTCACCAGAGACTCTGCACTCTGAGTTTGGACCACATGGCGAGGGTACACAGGGATTAGGAGGTGTGTCTTGAGTAATAGGAGCAACTATTTGAGGAAATCCGTAAGCAGATAAATAAAATGATTTATTGATAATTAAGTAATTTCATACTTATTTCCAGACAACGCACAAACGGATTCCCTGTCATTTGACTGCGACATGTACAGAATGGGTTATGATTGACAATATTGCACACAGCATTAAAGCCACATGTTCCCGGACATGGATCGCGACACTTGGAGTTCTGACATGCTTGATCGGGTGGACATTCAGAGTTTGTCGTGCATTCTGGACGGCATTGCGGTGGACTACCTATAAAGCCTTGGAGACAAGAGCAGACACCTACATTCTGCAGTTCACGACACTGACTGTTGGGTCCACAAGGCGATGGTTGACAAGGATTTCTTATTATGGGCTCTATAAGGTAAGGCAATAAAGCAATTTGTAAAATTCTAGATTATAAATGAAGCTTATAATTACTTTCAATTGCGTGGCACTCGAAGAAGGCATTGCCGGACATATTTTCCGGACAATGACACATGGGGACGTGGTTGTTAACAACGCAAATTGCGTTGTTACCGCAGGTTCCAGGACATGGATCGATACATTTATTGCGGACACATGCGCGATCTCGTGCACAATCTGTATTGAGGACACATTCTGGACGACAGCCTATATAAGGATCACCCTGATATTCCGGTATACAAGTACATTGGCCATTGTTGCATTGACTATTTGGGCCACATGGTGATGGAACGCAAGGATCATCGAACACTGTTGGTTGAGTTGCTGTTATCGAAGTAAAAAAAAGAGTTTGCGTAACGAGTTAAATCCTTATATTTCATTGATGTCTTACGTTCTGGTGGTTTAAGATTACAGTTGATAAACGGATTGCCTATATAGTTTTCTATACAAGTACATGTCGGTGTATGATTGATTACTCGACATTCTGTGTTTAGACCACAAGCGCCAGGACAGGGATCTCTACATTTCTTATTGATGCAAGCCTGCTGACTTGGACACTCCGAATTGATAGTGCATTCTGGTCGGCAATTGGGTGGTTGGCCGATGAATGCAGTTAGACAAGAGCAAGAGGGAACACCGTTTATATTCCGACACTCTGCGTTAGGACCGCAAGGTGAGGGTAAGCAGGGGTCACGATATTCTTCGCGTTCAACTTCAATGGATGGCGCTAAATGAGAAATTAAAATCAGTATGGAAGATATTCCTGCTTTCTGTCATATCTATTGCTTACGTGGTATGGGATAACATCTAGTAAATGCATCGCCGGTAAATCCATTATTGCAAGTACAAATGGGACTGTGATTCCTAACACGACATTGAGCATTGTTGCCGCATGGATTGGTCGCGCATGGATCCACGCATTTTTGAGCGATGCAAGCCCTATTTGTGTCGCACTCAGAGGAAATGGTACATTCAGGACGACATGCAGGTGGAGTGCCTACGAAATCCGGTAGACAAGAACAAACAGCTTGTTCATTTGACTCACGACACTGAGAGTTTGGACCACACGGCGTGGGCTGGCATGGATTCACGTATTCTGTACGCATGGCTGTTATGGCGGTAATACAGCAAAATGAATAGAATTTTAAACTATAAGAATAAGAAAAAATTTCTTACGTTCAACAGGAGGTGTGCAGATACGATATGGATCACCGGTATAGCCGTTAATGCAAGTGCAAGATGGCAAATGATTGACTACTTGACAATCGGCATTCTGGCCACAAGTGCCTGGACATGGATCTTGGCACTTCTGTTGCTGGCATGCTTTATTCGAGGGGCAATCGGAATTCATTATGCATTCAGGGCGGCAACCCTCATAGGGATTGCCAAAGTATTCCGGCAAGCATGCGCATGAACCAGCACCATTATGTTCGCGACAAACTGCATTAGGTCCACACGGACTCGGACTGCAAGGTGTTCGTATTTCGACGACATCACGTTCTGGTGGAAGACTGCATTGCACAAATGGATCGCCGGTATAGCCAACCACACAGTTACATTGTACAGCATGGCTAATCACACGACATTCTGCATTCAAGCCACAGCGTCCAGGGCAGGGATCAACACATTTATGATTGATACATGCTAAGGTGCTGGCGCAGTCTGAGCTCGTAACGCATTCGGGTCGACAATTCGGTGGACGGCCTATATAGGACTCAAGACAAGAACACGATGGTGCTTCACCGATTGGACGACATTGTGAATATGGGCCACAAGGCGATGGACGGCAAGGATCCGTTGGTGTGATGACACGTTGTGGTTCAACTGTATAAAAAATTAAATGAAGTTGCAACTTTTTTTCCAAAAAGGCATTAGCAATGAATTTCTTACTAATCGGTTGACAGCGTATGAATGGGTTTCCACTGTATCGAGGCGGACAAGTGCAGAAAGGGCTATGATTGACGACAGAGCACTCGGCATCAATACCGCATGTGCCCGGGCATGGATCCCCACACTTCTGGTTTAGACAAGCCTGTGTAGGGGCACAGTCAGAATTCGAGACACATTCAGGGCGGCAAGTTGGTGGACTGCTCATGAAGTTGGGCAGACAAGAACAAACAGCTTGTTGGTTGACTTCGCGACACTGAGAGTTCGGACCGCAAGGTGAAGGATGACATGGATTTGTGACTGTAATTTCTGGCAAAAGTGTGAATAATTAGTATCGTAGAGTTGGGTAACAGCAACGCTTAGCGAGCTTACTTGGTGCTGGACTGCAACGAATGAAAGCACTGCCGACAGTGCCATCTGGGCATCTACACATGGGTATATGGTTTATAACATCACAAATGGCGTTTTCACCACATGTGCCAGGGCAGGGGTTGGCGCATTTTCTGCGTAAGCATGCCTTTTCGCGCGAGCAGTCAGTGTTCAAAACACATTCGGGACGACAACCTGTGTATGGGTCCCCGTGATATTCTGTAAGACAGGTACAAATACCATTTTGGCATTGAGCATTTGCACCACATGGTGATGGATGACAAGGATCGATGGGTTCATCTAAAAAATTAAATGGAATTTGTTCATTGCAGCCGTTGGCGATGAGTTTTGGTAAACATTTGCTTACTAATGATTGGTTCTGGTGGAATGAGGTGACAGTTGGTGAATGGATCGCCCGTGTAACCTTTGGGACATGTACAAATGGGAGTGTGGTTGATGACACTACACTCGGCGTCAAACCCGCAAGAGCCCGGACAGGGATCGATGCATTTTTCGAGTATACAAGCCTTGTTCGAAGGACATTCAGCGCTGATGGTACATTCCGGATGACAGTTGGGTGGCGCCCCAATGTAATTTTGTAGACAGGAGCAAGACGGTACGCTGTTGATGTTGCGACAATCGCTATGTGGGCCACAAGGTGAGGGTACGCAAGGATCCCGTTCAATATGAGAAATAGCTGGTGGCGGGGCTATAGCAAGTGAAGTAAAGTTAACGATATTTTTCACATATAAGGGACTTCAATAACCCTTACGTGGTATTGGATAGCAACGTGTAAACGCATCGCCGGTAAAACCATTACGGCACTGACACAACGGACTATGATTGCGCACGCGGCACTCAGCGTTTGTGCCACACGTGCCTGGACAGGGATCCACACAACGTTGATTTATGCATGCTTTGTCATGGGCACATTCTGTGCTGAGAACACATTCTGGGTGGCAGTTTGGCGGTACGCCAATATATTGTTCCAAACACGAACATACCGCCTGGCCATTAAGCTCGCGGCACTGAGAGTTGGGACCACATGGTGATGGCTGGCACGGATTTATTGGTGGTGCCTCACGAATGGCTATAGAAATCCAATAGCGACGAGAAAAGAGAAGAAGCAAAATATGGAAAATCACGATATTTATTAGGTACGTAGGGGCAGATGTGCTTACGTGCTGGTGGCTCCAAATGGCAGTAACTATAAGGATCGCCCGTAAAACCGATGCGGCACATACACGACGGTACATGATTTATAACGCTGCAATCAGCGTTTGTGCCACAAGTGCCTGGGCAAGGATCGCGACATTTTTGTTGAGTACATGCTTGCGAACTAGGACAATCCGAATTGCGTATACATTCGGGTCGACACGACTGATAGGGGTCACCGAAATAATCGGGTAGACACTGACACGAGCCAATGCCATTACGATCGCGACAAATGGCATTCGAGCCACATGGATTGGGCTGGCACGGTGTAATTTGCTCGTTTACAATACGCTCTGTGGGAGAGAAAGAAAGAGAGATGCGAAAAAGACAAAGAGTTAGAAAGGTTTGACATGTGTGTTGTAAGATATGCCATTAGTAAAGTCAACACACCTTTTGAGTTTCAGTAGCGCAGCTTTGGCAATTTGTATGCTTGTTTTGTTTGTTTGCCTTTTACATTCCATTTTTTTGTTTTTGTTTTAATATATTATTTAGAGCACGTAAATATAGGTTAGAGCACGTAAAATATTTGCTTAATTGCCAACACACATTATTACACTGTTACGGTGGTTACGTTTAACGGTTAAATCAGAGTAATCGAAATATATGACAGTTAGACAACAATTTGCGGTGCACTTGTAACGGTTACACTTAGCTTAATAAAGGTTAAACGAGTGCGGTACAACACTGTATGGGTTGTTTCTTTTTTTGTGTTTTGTTTTAAATAAAACTTGTGTTCATTTTTGTTAAGTTCTTACTCAATTGTGTTTGTGTGTGTAAAAATGCGAGCGTGTGAGTGCAAATGCATGTGCGCGTTTACTTTAGCGGTACATACTTAAGTATACGAGTAGAAAATTTCGAAAATTCGACATCAAAATTTTCGTGATTATTTGATCAGTAACTTGTGTTTGCCTTTCCAATGAAACGCATTTGTTTTTAGCTTCCAATTTGAAATATTTTATTGAGATCTTTTGTTTATTAAATAATTTTGAATATTAATTTAGTAAAGCTTTACTTAGACTAGCTTAAACAATTAGATTTGTTATGGGTTAAAATGTAGCATCCAGCGTTGATTGGTTTATTAAAGCAGTTGACGTTCAGCAGATAATGAATTTTTGGGCCGTTGATATTTTTTATTCAAATAGAGATATCAATTTGGGTTAGCTTTGGTTAGGGCGGTACGCAAAAAACAACGCAGAACTCGACGAAGATTACAGACTTAGTATGAGGGGCTTGCTAGGTGTATCAAATTATAACATTTGTGTAAGCAGTGTTTGGGGGTATTAGGACCAGCAATTTGTGTAAGGCTTGGTTTGGTTTGTTTTAGTTTTGTGTTGTGATAAGCATTTCATATTCAGGCTTTATTTTAGGCGATATTTGGTCAGATTATTTTGTTTTTATTTTTACCAGACTTGGGATTACTTTCTAAATTCAAATCTGGTCCGACTAGCAGTAAGATTGATTTTCTAGGCTTTTATTTCGTTTTAGAAAAGCGTTTTATTTAATTTTTTGCTATTGCAACACTCTTACAGCTAAAAACTAATATACATCCAACATCAAGGCGTATTATCTATTTCCATGGACTTATAAACTACATAAATACGTCAGAGTTAAGAAATACGGGTATATATTCAAAAGGTGAGGCAAATAGTAAGGCGAGGCGTGATTTTTATTTTATTAAGGCAAGTAAAGCGCTTAGCAAGTTGATATCATAGATAAATAAAAAGCATTACACAGGGCATGTTCTTTTTAATTTTTTCGTACATATGTATGTATGTATAAGTAGGTCAATAAATAAGTTAATAAAAACAATGCCTTTTACAGCTGCCACACACTTTCAAAAGCGAAACAAATTCGGACAGTTCGTACGAGATTTGTGCCTGTTGAAATCTGCATTTTGCCGCTGAAGTGTCCAAGATGAGTACACACATGTGCGGTGTGCGTGGTGAGCAGTAAAGAAATAAAAATGTTTTCTTTTATGTTTTCCCGTAAATTTGTTCTTTTGCCTAAAAATGAGACGACTTTTTTATTGTTTTATTTAATATTTTCCCGAGCTGCCAAAGCTTTGAAAATTACCAGTGGATCCCCATGCGAAAATTGGTATAAAAAGCTTTCAGATCGGGCTAACATTAACTAAGGGAACAATAAATAAATATGTCTAATTTTTTTGGCATACAGCAAATTAAGAAAAACGTTTACACATCCTAGTATACACATATAAATATTTGAATGTGCGTAAAAGCGCAGTGCAACAGTAGAATGTTGCACTTGTTTCTTCTCATTGCAATGCATTGTGTTTGACAGTGTAACAGACATGATTTTTATTTAAAAAAAGTGAGTTATAATAATAAACAAATTAGAACAGATGATGTGATCGCATTTTGTGACATTTATGAGTTTTGTGAATTTAAACAACAAATTAACGTTTAAGGTGTAAACGAAATAAAAAATGCATTTTGTTGTGCTTGACAATTATAAATACTTATATATAGAGCCTATAAATATATTTATTCATCATTCATGTCAGAAAGATTTTCTTTATAACAAACATAAATTTTACGAAGTTAACCGTTTATACAAAGAACTAAAATGGTAAAGCTGCAGTTGGATAGACAGATTATAAACATAAGCAAATGAAAAAGCGTCATCAAAAGTGACAGTGCTGAGTACACTGAAATTTAACCTTCTGGTAGTATTATTCTCTAACCGGAGTTATGTAACTACGGCGAAAGAAGCCGCCGATTCGCTTTCGAATATTGTATATTCGCCAAAAAGGTCAACATTTGTTGCTGTCGGCTCGTGATGTAAAAACTCTACATCATGGGCCATTTGAGAGGAAATTAAAAGGATGTAAATGCACAATTCGCTTAAACAATTGCGTTAGTCAGGTTGCAATCAAGGCCCTATGATCACTGACAAGGGAAATCACTCTTACGCTGACGCTATCAAGCTAATAATATGCAAGATACCGTATGGCTGATTAGTCTGTTAAGCCCCGCACCCATGAGGTAAGTCCTCCGCGTAAAGAGAGTGCGACAACTTATGGCCTCGAGGTAAGCCTATCTCTACACTGATATATAAGATTCCCTTGGCAGCCGGTTCCAGAAGGTAAGTAACCAGGAGTATATTTCTGCTGCGTTTGCCAAAGACGGCTTTACCCAAAATCAACATCGGTTAGATGCAACCAGTGAGACGGGTGGTGCCATCTTAAGACCCGCTATAGCCTTAAAACACATAGGGAGTAGTCCATGCGCTATGTGGCCAGGGGTTGGCCCCACCTTTATGGCTTCCACCTCGCAAAATGTGCTCGCGCAACCAACCAGCACTCCAAATCTCAAGGGAGTTCACCCGAGCAACCCCAACCCCCTTCTACTTCACAACCCTTGTTCTAACTAACTAACCAGCAGCTGTTGGTCTGTGTGTCAGACCAGAGAAACTCGAAATTTGACATCAGTCAAATGCAACTCTTGCAATGGCTGGTGCCGCTTTCGGAGGTGATCTGGCCTGCGTACCATCCGAAAATGAGCTCGTGACTACGTTGCTCTCTACTGTCGAGCAGTTCACCCGCAACCGCCCAGCGTGGCGCGTAATGCACAGCAGGACCAACTTAGACAACCCCCACCAGAGGGAGTCTCACTGGTCTTCTATGCTGACGATGTGTTCCAAAGTGGATGCTTATAGCAGCCTTTCTCACTTTTTCACTGCGAGGAATCTCCTACTTTCCCCCACTAAATCCACGACGACCCTCTTTACCACCTGGACGAAGGAGGTCAAACTATTGCTAAAGGTGAAATTCGGTGACACACCCATACCGACAGTTAACAACTCCAAAATGTTTGCGTCGAATTTGATAATTTACTCTCATATTCAGCGCACATAATCACAATTGCTACTAAGGTCCCAAACTGCAAATCTACTCTACTGCATCCCTCTCCCTCTGCACCCAACCTGTCAAAGTAGCACGTTTTCTGAGTGATGAGTAGATGAGTTAGACGAAGACGATCTGTGACTACATCGCATTGACAGAGTTTAATAGGTCTATTTATAAGTTCGTGCGGTTTTACAACAGATGGCGTAACTTGATTATTATTCCATCGATCCACATTTCCAAACATTCATTGAAGAGCTACTGTCGTAAGGCACAAACGTCAGTATAAGTTTTTTATTTGAAGCGTAAACAACAATATTTTTACCACACTTGAAAATGTCGAATTTCGTGCCAAATAATGTGTTTTTGCGGGGAATTCTTCTTCATTATTTTAATATGAAGAAAAAAGCAGCCGAAAGTCATCGTATCTTGGTGGAAGTTTATGGTGAGCATGCTCTATCTGAGCGAACGTGCCAGAAGTGGTTTGCACGCTTTAAAAGTGGTGATTTTGGCTTGGAAGACGAAGAACGCGAGGGTGCGCCGCCAAAGTTCATGGATACCGAATTGGAGGAATTGCTCGATCAAGATCCGGCTCAAACGCAAGAAGAGGTTGCAAAAACTTTGGGAGTTGATCAATCAACCATTTCCAAACGTTTAAAAGCCATGGGAATGATCCGAAAGGTAGGCCATTGGGTGCCGTATGAATTGAAGCCAAGAGACGTTGAACGCCGTTTTATGGCATGAGAACAACTGCTTCAACGGCACAAAAGAAAGGGTTTTTTGCATCGAATTGTGACTGGCGATGAAAAGTGGGTCCATTACGACAATCCAAAACGTCGGGCAACGTATGGATACCCTGGCCATGCTTCAACATCGACGTCGGCGCAGAATATTCATGGCCTGAAGGTTATGCTGTGTATCTGGTGGGACCAGCTGGGTGTTGTGTATTATGAGCTACTGAAACCGAATGAAACGATTACGGGGGATGTCTACCGACGACAATTGATGCGTTTGAGCCGAGCACTGCGAGAAAAACGGCCGCAATACGCCGATAGACACGACAAAGTTATTTTGCAACATGACAATGCTCGGCCACATGTTGCACAAGTGGTCAAAACATACTTAGAAACGCTCAAATGGGATGCCCTACCCCACCCGCCGTATAGTCCAGACCTTGCGCCATCCGATTACTATCTCTTCCGATCGATGCAACATGGCCTGGCTGACCAGCACTTCCGTAATTACGATGAAGTCAAAAAATGGATCGATTCGTGGATTGCGGCAAAACCGACCGAATTTTTCACAAAGGGAATCCGTGAATTGCCAGAAAGATGGGAAAAAGTAGTAGTAAGCGATGGACAATATTTTGAATATTAAATTTGTAACCAAAAACCGCACGAACTTATTCATAGTCCATTAGAAGGCTGCTACAACAACAACAACAATTTATTTTCTTATCTCCAAAGACTAGCAAACGATACTGATATGTAGGAATTGGTTCAGCAAAACTTAATGAACTTAGGGCGCATTTAGGAAATCATATATTATTTGTACCCGTTCAATTATGCTTATGTAAATTTTATGACTTAGTCTCTAAATGAAAGTAACACTTTTTGATGTTTAAAGCCGAGAACTAAAATACCATAGTTCCAAGACGTCATCTGATTTCGAAATTTTTGAAAATGCTTCTAAATCGTCATGCTACTAAAATCATTTATAAACAAAGCAAATCATACTGTCCCAAGTATATTCCTTTTGGAGCACAAGAAGATTGCGAAGAAAGATTCGGAAGAGATGCCGTCAATTGATGCACTGCAATTTCATTTACATATTATAAGTATGACTTAATCCAATTCAGAGACAAGAATTAAAATCCATACAAACAACTTAAAAATAAGTAGATTGCGCGAAACTTTATCAAAAGCTTTAAAGAAATCAGTATAGACGCATTCCACCTGAAACTATATCGGAAGAAGACGAAATACAGTATTCACTAAAAACAGCAAGATTCGAAACTGTATGTCGGTTGTAAACAAAGTCGAGCTGTTTTGGCGAAATCAGAAATGTTGACTTTAAAAAAATCAAAACATTTTATTGGAAATATTATATTTTCAGTTCACTTGGCAATCTTTTTGCGGTTACAGCTGCTCATTTGATGAAATAAACGAAAGCTCTGGAACGATTCAGTTCAAAGATTGCATCCGGTAATCGTATGTCATAGAAGCCGATGCAACCACGTACCGTGGGTGAAAGTGGAAAATGGATTGTCGGTGTTTGTGAAGGAAGTTTTGATCAAACTCTAGGGAATTTGTTCTTTTCATACCCATAAACGGTTAACTTGGTAAATTACTTCATTTGTTTTTTGTTAAGAATGGACGTTTAAGATAAAATATTAAAACTAAATACAAAAAAAAAATACTTAATACTTTTCAAAGTAAGTCTTTAAATAAACTCAAGCAAGAAATGACACGTAAGTGAGATCATACATTTTTGGATTTAAGTTGTGAAGTGAGAAATAATTTTTCTCGCAGTGTAATTGCCAACTGTGCAGGTACATATACAAACATAAATATGAAAAATTCTGTTCTAATTTGTGTGGCAACTACGGATGGCATATTCTGTGCTGGAACTTTAAGGCACATGAACTTTAATGCAAATCAAAAATACAAGTTTCAACCGAAGCTAATTTTAGAGTATAAGTCGTTTATTTTTTAGTAAAGAACAATAATGAAAAGCTGCGCCAAATACGATTTAATACCCAACAGTTCCACTAACAGAATTTGCCATTCAGATAACAACCGTTCTTTATTGCTGTAATGATGCTAGAATTGTGTTTTTAATACATAAAAGCACCCAGTTTTGCAGTTTAGAAAGCATATTGATTCATGGCTTAAAATATATTTAATATAAAATAGCAGTTTTTTTAGCGTTTAATGGTTGCATCTGTGTTATTCACATATAAAAATGCGGTAAATTTTTGTCTTACCTTGTACTGGCTGACAGCCGGTGAATGGATCACCGGTATATCCCACTTCACAGGTGCAGATGGGCATATGATTGGCCACATTGCAACGCGCATTGAAACCACACGAACCCACACATGGATCTTCGCATTTCTGTCGTATACACGCCTTTGTTGACGAACATTCCGGATTAATGGTACATTCTGGTCGACAATTAGGTGGTTTGCCTAAAAAGCTGACTGCGCAAGAGCATGCGTAGCTATCTCCGACTACCTTACATTCGGAGTTCGGTCCACATGGTGATGGTATGCAGGGATTGGCTGTTGGTGTTTTCTCAATGACACGTTCTTCTATGTAACAGCGTGTAAACGGATCACCTGTGTAGCCGGCATTACAAGTGCAGATCGGATTGTGGTTTATTACTTGACATTTGGCAAATTGGCCGCAAGCGCCAGGACATGGATCTACGCATTTCTTTTGTATGCATGCAGTTTGCAGTGAACATTCAGAACTGACTATGCACTCTGGTTTGCAGGCCGGTGGCGAGCCCAACATACCTGGCTGGCAGGCACAGACGGCACCCTGTGCGGTTGCTTGACAAATGCTGTTTGATCCGCATGGACTTGGCTGGCATGGATCTCTGGGCGTTGGTTCTCGTTGTATTTCCGGATGGCAATTGATGAATGGATCGCCAGCGTAACCCTTTGGACAACTACATATCGGAATGTGGTTGCTGACATCGCATTGTGCATTTTGACCACAAGTACCTGGGCACGGATCTACACATTTCTTGTTGAGACAAGTTTTATTCGGTGAACAGTCTGTGCTGAGTGTACACTCGGGGCGACACCCTACATAGGGATCACCTTGATAATCGCGTATGCACGTACAAATGCCATTGTCGCATTCGGCATTGGCGCCACAAGGCTGGATATCACAGGGATCTGTCGATACGGTGGGCGGTGTTTTGATTTCGATTATTTCCACGCATTGCGAAAATGGATCGCCGGTGAAACCGCTGCGACAAGTACAAACAGCTAGATGATTCTGTATGCGGCACTCCGAATTGATACCGCATGTACCTTCACATGGATTGCGGCATTTCTCAGCTATGCAAGACTTTTCGGGTGAGCAGTCAGTGTTTACGACGCATTCAGGGCGGCAATTTGGTGGTGCGCCGATATAGTTGGGTAGGCATGAGCATGATGGTTGATCACCACTAGCTCGACACTCGGCATATAGCCCACAGGGTGATGGGAAGCATGGGTGTCTTGGCGCCTTGGGTTCATCTTTAGGTGCAGGTGGTGGTGTTGGATAGCAACGCGAGAACGGATCACCCGTCATATCTAGTGGACAACTGCATATAGGATTGTGATTGATTACTTCACACTTTGCGTCTATGCCGCAGGTACCGGCACAAGGATTAGCACATCTAAAGTTATGACAAGCCTTATTTTGGGGACATTCAGCATTGACGGTGCACTCTGGTTTGCAGTTAGGTGGTGCGCCGATAAACGAGTCTAAGCATGAGCATACGGCGAGACCATTTGATTCGCGACATTTGCTGTTCAGTCCACAAGGTGATGGCTGACATGGATTACCTTGTGGTGGGGGCGATGGTGGCGCAACTTGACGTTGACAATTTGAGAACGGATCTCCGGTGTAGCCTTCATTGCAAACACAATTCGGCACATGATTAACGGCGTAGCATTGTGCATTTGAGCCGCAAATTCCAGGACAGGGATCTTTACATTTGTTGCGTATGCAAGCCTTGTCCGTTGGACAGTCAGAACTTAGCACACATTCGGGTCGACAACCATCGTAAGGATTGCCTTGGTAGTCATCTATACATTTACAAGAAGCTGCACCATTACGCTCAATACATTCGGCGTTCGCGCCGCATGGCGACGGCTCGCACGGTTTGACCGGCTCTTCAATAGCAGGTACACATTGAACAAAGGCATTACCAGCAAAGCCCGCAGGACATGAGCAGGAAACGGTATGACTTATCACGCGACACTCAGCATTTGTGCCACAAGAACCAGGACAAGGATCATGGCATTTATTATTAATGCATGCTTGACTTGATGGACAATCTGGGTTGATTATACATTCTGGACGGCAGTTTGGTGGCGAACCGAAGAACTCTGGTAAACACTGGCAAGAAGGTCTGCTGTCAGTAGCTTTACAAATTGAATTGGGCCCGCACACATTGGGTACGCATGGATCGCGCGGTATGCCCGGATCACGTTCTTCTGGTGGCTGTGGCGGTGGTATATCAAAACAGCGCTTGAATGGGTCGCCTGTTTTACCAGGAGAGCAACCGCAAATTGGACTGTGATTAATAACTTCGCAACGAGCGTCAATACCGCAGGCGCCTGCACATGGATCAGTACATTTTTTGTTGACACAAGCATGCAATGCCGAGCATTCGCTGGACACTACACATTCAGGTCGACATTGTGGTGGACTTCCGATGTAACCCTCTAGGCATGAGCATACTGCATGACCGTTGATGTCACGACATTGGCTGTTTGCGCCACAAGGCGATGGCGAACAAACTGCTTGCTTAGGTAGTTCGATTATATCCTTAAGTCTGCAATTGCTGAACGGATCTCCTTCATAGCCCGTGATGCATGAACAAACAGGGATATGGTTGAGTACTTCACAAATGGCATTAATACCACAAGTGCCGGGGCATGGGTCCACACATTTGTTACGCATACAAGCCTTGTCGCGTGGGCAATCTGCTGAGAGCGTGCACTCTGGACGACAACTATCGTAAGGATTACCTTGATAGTTGTCTTGGCAGCGACATTCTCCATTGAAGCAGTCGGCATTCGGTCCACATGGGCTCGGATCGCAGGGATCGTTAGGAATTTTTGGTGTTTCTATAACTGGTGGTATTGGACTGCAACGTATGAATGGATCGCCTGTATAACCGTCAATGCAGTTGCAAATTGGTACATGATTGAGTACGTGACACTTGGCTTCGAAACCGCAGGAACCAGGGCATGGGTCACGGCATTTTTGATTGATGCATGCTTCAGTTGGACCGCATTCTGAGTTGAGAACACATTCAGGGCGGCAGTTTGGTGGTGCACCGATAAAGTCTTGAAGGCAAGAGCAAGCCGGACTACCGCCGATAATTTGACATTTGGAGTTAGGTCCGCAAGGCGAAGGCACACAAGATGGGGGGCGCTCTGTAGGTTCTACATCGTGGATAATTGCTACAATAGAGAAACAGAGAAATCATAGTTAAGTAATGCAATTTTAAATTACTCGAACTCTACAGGTACTTACGAATTTTCGAGCACTGTACGAATGGATCACCAGTCATACCACGTGGACAAGTACAAATCGGGCTGTGATTCCTTGTGGTACAAATTGCGCGTATACCACAAGTGTGTAAGCATGGATCGACGCATTTGTTATTAACACACGCGCGTTCCGGAACGCACTCAGAACTGACAACGCACTCGGGTCGGCAGTTTGGAGGCTGATTGATGAAACCGGCTTGACAAGAGCATACGGCTTGATCATTTATGCTGCGACAGATACTATTCGGTCCACATGGTGATGGTACGCAAGGGTTTATCGGTGGTGGGGGCGTAACTGGTATCTGCTTGCACTGGAAGAACGGATCGCCGGTGTAACCAGGTGGACAGTTGCATGTAGGTACATGATTCTCCACCGAGCAAATGGCGAATTCACCACAAATGTTGTTGCATGGATCAACGCACTTGAAGCGTACACAGGCCTGTGCTGTAGAACAGTCATCATTAATTTCACATTCACGTCGGCAACCGCGGTCTGTATCATAGGGATTGCCTTCGAAACCGTCATGGCAATAGCACGCACCGGCTCCATTACGTTCTCTACATTCGGTATGTGGGCCACAAGGTGAA
Organism: Anastrepha ludens; assembly: GCF_028408465.1. Classification (NCBI taxonomy): domain Eukaryota; kingdom Metazoa; phylum Arthropoda; class Insecta; order Diptera; family Tephritidae; genus Anastrepha; species Anastrepha ludens. The sequence continues at coordinate 63,371,026 of NC_071501.1, forward strand.
GGTTCACATGGCGAGCTAGGCGGTTGTTTCGGCAGTACTGGTTGTATTAACTCGCAACCCAAAATTGGGTCGCCCTCGTAACCATCCGTACATGAGCAGATAGCGTTGTGTTGCACAACCTTACAGAAGGCATTGCTGCCGCAAGAGCCGGGACATGGATCGATGCATCGTTCGTTCTGACACGATAAGTTATTGGGACATTCATCACTGTTGGTACATTCCGGACGGCAGTTGGGAGGTCGACCTACATAGTTGGTCTGACAGGAACATGCTGCTTGCCCACCTATCTCACGACACAATGAGTTGGGACCACAAGGAGAAGGTACGCATGGATTTTGTGGATCTCGAGGTGTTTCTTTTTCTTCAATGCAGGAAGTAAACGGATCACCGGTTAAGCCAGGCGCACATGTACAAATCGGATTATGGTTGACCACTTGACAACGAGCATTGTTGCCGCACGCACCACGACATGGATCTGCACACTTCTGATTAATACAAGCGCGATTCTGTGGGCACTCCGAGCTGACAACACATTCCGGTTTACAAGATGGTGGCGCTCCGACGTAACCATCGACGCAAGAGCAAACAGCATGCCCATTAGACTCGTGACATTCGCTGTAAGGGCCACAAGGTGATGGTTGGCATGGATTGATTGGAGTCATAGTCGTAATTTCGATAACAGAACAGGAACGGTGTGGATCGCCGGTGTAACCATCAAAACACATGCAGTTTGGTGCGTGATTTAAGACACGACATTCTGCATTTATGCCACATACACCAGGGCATGGATCTTGACATTTATTATTAATGCAAGCACGCGAACGATCGCAATCTGAATTTTGTACACATTCCGGACGGCAACCACTATATGGATCTCCAAAGTACTCAGGCAAGCATGAACAGGATCCTGCACCATTTCGCTCGCGACAAACAGCATTCGCACCACATGGGCTGGGATTGCAAGGATTGCGTGGTTCTTCCGTTGGTGTCACTGTAAGGGCGAAAAAAAGGAAATTATGTGTAAGGACAGTGAGCTGGTGAGAAATGTTGATAATTAGACACTTGAGACACTTGCGTGCAGGGATGTACAATACATGGAGCAGTTCTCTTTACTTTATATTGTTTATTAAAGAACAAATTGATTTAAACCTGGAAGTGCTCAAATGTCTATAGAAAAAGATGTATAGTATGAAGGTATATACTTTTTACAATGGCACATCCAGAGAAAGGATCTCCAGTATAGCCTATTTCACATTGACACGTGGGATTGTGTTTAATAACTGTACATAGTGTATGTACACCGCATGCGCCGACACAAGGATTCGAACATTTCTGATTGGTACATGCCAAATTAGCTGGACAATCTGAGCTACTTAGGCACTCGGGACGGCAATTCGGTGGTCGTCCCAAGTAGGTAGGCAAACAGGAACATGCTGGTGAACCGCCAACATCGACACACTTCGAGTTGGGTCCACACGGTGAAGGTATACATGGGTTACCAGGTTTAACTACTACAGAAGGCACGTCCACTACATACACAGGCAACAGGAAGATAGTTAAACATACAGGAAGGCAGGCAGGCAGGCAGGCAGTGTTGGATAGGTTGTGTTCACAGTAGTAATGTTTTCATAGTTTGTTTATAGTATATTTTATATAGTTGTAAGTAGAGTAGATAGGATTTTACACAGCCACAACATATAAATTTATAAATTTATACATATCACATAAAAGTAGAAAAACATAACAAAGAGAAAATATATAGTTATTTATATGAACATGCAGGTATGTATTTAAATATTAGTGTTTAATGGGGAACATTGCGACAGAAGAGCGTGCTTTACAATAATCATAAAAACCGACTCAGAAGAGAGTTGGGCATCCATCTCTTCCTACTTCTAACGCCAAGCTACCCCTTACATGTTTAAGTACTACACATGCTTACGTTTAATTTTAATACATCTACTGAATGGATCTCCGGTAAAGCCCGGCGGGCAAGAGCACGCTGCATAATGATTTATAACCTGGCAACGCGCTTCGCTGCTGCAGGTGCCAGGGCAGGGGTCGACACATTTCTGGTTTTGACATGCAAGGTTTTGTGGGCAGTCTGAGGAAACGATACATTCGGGCTTACAATTTGGTGGTGACCCAATAAAGTTGGTCTGACAGGAGCATACTGCATGGCCGTTTACCTCGCGACATTGACTGTAGGGGCCGCATGGTGATGGAACGCAAGGATTTGAGTCTTTCGGGGCTGTGCAGTCAACAAAAATAATGGGTTGTATTAGTGAATGTATCAAATGAGCAGGGGGGTTAGTAAGATTATTTTCATACTTGGCGTTGGCGGGAGCTGAGGTATTTCACGGCAAGCGCTTAACGGGTTACCCGTGTAACCTTGCAGACATTGACATGTTGGTGCATGATTGGACACATGACATTCGGCATTCAATCCACAAACACCTGGACAGGGATCAGTACATTTGTTATTTACACAAGACTTGTCACGCGGGCAGTCGGAGTTAGCAATGCATTCGGGACGGCATCCGCTATAGGGATCTCCCAAATATTCTGGCAGGCAAACGCATGAACCAGCGCCATTGCGTTCTCTACATTCGGCGTTGGGGCCACAGGGCGTAGGGATGCAAGGTGTAAGTCGTTCTTCCGGTATTACAGTTGCTAAACGGTTTACAAACGATCGAAAGTTAGTAAAAGTTCTTCTTTGTGAGGACGACGATGATAATTGCTTACGTGTTGGAGTGCAGCCGGCGAACGGATCGCCAGTGAAACCAGTTTCACAACTGCACACTGGCGAGTGATTCACCACATTGCAGAAAGCATTGAAACCGCACGAACCAGGGCAGGGATCCTTGCAACGCTCATTTAAACAAGCCAAGTTGGCAGGGCATTCTGAGTTGAGCGTGCATTCAGGGCGGCAGTTTGGTGCACGGCCAACAAAGTTAGGCAAACATGAGCAGACTGGCGTTTCGCCAACAGCTCGACATTGTGAGTTTAGTCCGCACGGACTTGGAATACAAGGGCTGGATGGTCTTGTTGGTAAACGAGGTTCCTCGCCTAAATGAGTCAAATATTTTGAGTAAATGCTTCAGAAGGAAGCGAACAATTTATGGTCTTACGTTCTGCGGGCAGACAACGTATAAATGGATCTCCGGAGTAGCCAGGGGGACAAGTGCAAATTGGATTGTGATTTGTCACCTTACAACGCGCTTCATTTCCGCAAGTGCCCGGGCACGGATCTACACAGCGCATATTTACGCAAGCCTTGTCCTGCGAACACTCCGAGCTAACGGAACATTCAGGACGACAAGACGGCGGTGCACCAATATAATTGGTTATGCATGAGCAGACCGCATGACCGTTCACTTTATGACATTGGCTGTAAGGACCACATGGTGAAGGGCGGCAAGGCTCAGGTTCGATGTCTGTGGGAATTTAAATGATGACATTTAAGGATTATTTTATATACTATTAATGAGTGTAGACTATACGTTTTGGTTGTTCACGACAATATTGCGAAGGGTTACCCGTGTAACCAGATGGGCAGCTGCAACTGGGCGCATGGTTGATAACGTGACACTCAGCGCCGACGCCACACGCGCCTGGACATGGATCGCGGCATTTATTATTCATACAAGCAAGATTCTTCGGACAGTCGGTATTTAGTACACATTCGGGACGGCATTCAGTGTATGGATCTCCAGTGTATTCGGGTAAGCAGGTACAGGAGCCCACTCCGTTACGTTCTTTGCAAAGAGCATTCGCACCACAGGGGCTGGGATTGCAAGGCATGGGGATTTCTGGCGGTACATGAACTAAGGTAGGTAATAAAGCGTTACAGTAAGTGTTCCCATACTCAAAAATTATTATCGCTAGTATATTTCAATAAGGCTGAAGCATTGCTACTTGAAATCTTACTTTGTGGACTACATTCTGAGAAAGGATCACCCGTATAACCGTCCAAGCAGCGGCATATTGGTCTATGATTATTTACAATACATGTTGTGTATGAGCCACATGAGCCCTGGCAAGGATCTTGACAATGTTGATTGATGCAAGCCATATTACCGCGACATTCCGAATTCGATGTGCATTCGGGTCGGCAACTCGGTGCCCTGCCGATGTAGTTAGGCAGACACGAGCACACAGCTTGACCGTTTGCGTCCGAAACGCGACACTGTGAATTCGGGCCGCACGGCGATGGGATACATGGATTTATGGGATCTCTTATGATAGGTCGTTCTACATATATCGTATTTACATATATACAGCGCATAATAAGCAACATGCAACCGGAAGAAAAATGTCCACAAATACGAAGAAATATAAGCAAAAGAAAAAGAAAAATTTGAATAAGTAATGATGGCATGACATGGATATGAATGACAAGAGAGCGCACGACGCGGTGTGAAGTTCTAAATTTTTGCAATATTTGATAAGTTCATAAAACTTCAGAGCGTGTTGAGCGCCCGGTTATAGTGAGCGAAAAGCGCAATGTTCTTACTCTCTTCGTAGATGCAGCGTACAAATGGATCGCCGGTGTAACCAGGTGTACATGAACAAATCGGATTGTGATGGACGACACGGCAGAGGGCATTGTTTCCGCAAGTGCCCGGGCAGGGATCTTTACAACGTTCGTTGATGCAGCTCTTGTCTTGCGCACAGTCAGAGCTGCTCATGCATTCTGGACGACAGTTGGGTGGTGCACCCAAGTAGTTCGGTAAGCATGAGCACACTGCATGGCCATTGACAGGTCGACAATTGCTATACAGCCCACAAGGGGATGGCTGGCAAGGGTTGATAGACACCGGAGGTTCATCTACGAGGGCAACGCATTCAAAAAGAAAAATAAATTGTGTGTCGTCAGTATGAGTGACTACTCCTTTCCGCAGGCTAATTGAGATCTTACATTGTGGGGGTGGCTCAGGTATGGCAGAGCAACCAATGATGGGATTTCCGGTGAAGCCGTTAAGGCATTCACAGTTCGGCATGTGATTTAAGGTGGCGCATTCGGCGTTACGGCCACACATACCCGGACATGGATCAACACATTTGTTGTTGACGCAGGCGCGCACTTTCGGGCAATCCGAATTGATAACGCACTCCGGACGACACTCAACATATGGGTCGCCAAAGTAATCGGGTATGCATTTACATGAAGCCGCACGATCGCGCTCTTCGCAAATGGCATTCACCCCACATGGACTCGGACGGCAGGGTTGGATTGGTTCATCGGGTACTGCAAGTGGGAATATAAAGGCGTTAATAATGCTCTTTCCGCCTAAGGGATATGTAAGTGATTTTGACATACGTTGTATAATTTTGTAGCAACCAGAGAACGGATCGCCGGTGTAGCCCGATACACACATGCAAATAGGTGCATGCGCACTGACTTGACAGATTGCATTGTTGCCACACGATCCTATGCAAGGATTTGCGCAGCGCGCATTCATGCAAGACAGTTGCGATGGACATTCAGAGTTGATTGTGCATTCCGGACGGCAGTTTGGTGGTCGGCCAATGTAGTTTGCAACACATGAGCAGACTGCGCCAGAGCTTGATGCACGGCATTGTGAATTTGGACCACAGGGGCTGGGCACACAAGGATTTTGAGGTGGTATGCGTGGTGTATCAAGTGGTTCTAAAAGCAAGGGGAAGCAAGTTAGTTTTGACGTGTCTTCTTGGTGGTGGTGTGTGGGCAACATACTTCTTTCGGGCACACATTGTTGGAATGGATCGCCAGTGTATCCATCTGCACAGCTACAAATTGGTGAATGGTTGGTAACGCGACAATGTGCATTCTGGCCACATGTACCTGGACACGGATCCTGACAACGCATGTTCATACAAGCCTTGTTCGAAGGACATTCGGAACTCAACATGCACTCCGGTTTGCAATTCGGTGGGTTGCCCAAATAATTGGGGAGGCAAGAGCAAACGGCGCGATTGCTTACAACACGACAAGTGCTATATAAACCACATGGTGATGGACGACAAGGATCACGCGGTATAGGCAAATACATATCTAAGTGACAGTGAGGGAGACAAATATAGGCAATTTGGTTAGGAGTTGCGTTTAATGATGGGCTTGAGTGAGTCATACTTGATGGTTTTTCGTGGCAGTTACGCATTGGATTGCCTGTGAAGCCGGGATTGCAAAGGCAGAGCGGCACATGATTATTAACGTGACACTCAGCATTAATGCCGCACAGACCTACACATGGGTCGACACATTTCATATTCACGCAGGATTTTGTGCGCACGCAATCACTATTCTGTACACATTCAGGGCGACAATTTATATAAGGATCACCAAAGTAATTTTTAATGCAGGTACATGAACCAGCACCATTGCGATTTCGGCAAACGGCATTCGAGCCGCAAGGCGATGGATTGCATGGATCGGCGGGAATATCAGGAATTACAACTACAACCGAATAGAAAATAGATGGAGATAGCATAGTGATGAGTTTTGGTAGAGTGAGAGAGACTTCCAAAAATACAACAGTATAATTATTTATGTATGAATAAAAATAAAATGTATATCTGCATATGTATAGTATGTCTGGTGGCGTTAAACCCTGACGCCGAAATAGTAGAATTGACTATAAATATAAGTGATAGCAAGTCAGAGTAATAAAAAAATTTAATGATATATAGTGAATTGAAATAAAATCCAGTGGGAATGTTGAAATGGAATTGATTTGAATAATTGGAGCAGAATGGCATGGGAGGAAATAGTACATATTGAGGAGGAAGATCGAGAATAAAAAAATTGGGATCAAAGGAGAAAAAATATATAAAACAAATGGTTAAATCGAAAGGAATGCCAATGAATTTAATTAATGAATTAATGAAACATAATGAACTAATCTGGAATAAAATAGCTATAAAAAATGGAATTCATTGAAATAAATGGAAGAAAATAGATCAGAATGAAATTAATTTTTGTACAACGCTCCGATATGGAATCCATTGGCATGAAAGGAGAGGAACAAAATGAAATGTTGCGTAGAAAAATATAATATAATGGGAGAGTGCTATGGGGCAATATGGAAGCGAGTTACCATTTCTTGGTATAGAATGGTAATGGATAAAATTATGTGAAATGAAATGAAAAAAAATTCAAGAATACTAAAAGTAATGCAATGAAGATCTCGAGTTCTACGGAGTCCTAAAAAATGCTGCATCGGCAGTAAAGCAAATTAAACTAAACTTAAAAAATTTAATATTTCATAATCATTTCGGCGTCAGAACTAACCCCAACATGAGATACATATAGTACAACGACAAAAATGACACAAACTTTCAACAAATATATGGTACATATGTAGATATTTTAAACATGCAGAAAAAACGAAAAATACAAATATACAATAATAAAATAATCAGGCATATGGAAGGTAAATTCAAAAGTACCATTAACCTTACATGAACAAACTGAAAGAAATATACAATATTAAGAAGAAAGAAGCTACTGGCATCAGTGGATGCCAAGTGACTGAGTTTATACATGTGAACAAGGCAGTTGCGAACATAAAACATGTACTTACTTTGCGGCGTGTTGCAACCAGCATATGGGTCACCCTCGTAACCTTCGAGGCAAGAGCAAACTGGGTTGTGATTTTGTGTTGTACAAATCGCATTGAAACCGCAAGCGCCAACACAAGGATCCTCACAACGTTGACGTATACAAGCGCGGTTCGATGGACAGTCTTGATTGATAACACATTCCGGACGACAGTTGGGCGGTGCGCCAAACATACCTGGAGCGCAACTACAAGCAGCGCGGTTATCTACGTCACGGCATTCGGCATTGGGGCCGCAAGGGCTAGGTAGGCAGGGGTTGCCCCGTGGTGGTGGTTCTCGAGCTGTGGGTATTTGGAAGATGTGAACATAAAATTGTTTTTGCATATACTATTCAGAATATATTTGAAGCTTACGTTTCGGCACACATTGTTCGAAGGGATCACCCATGTAGTCGCCAGGACATGAACAGATCGGATTGTGATTTACTACCTGGCATTTAGCGTTGAAGCCGCAGGTGCCAATGCAAGGATCTGTGCACTTTTGATTGATACAAGCCAAATGTTGTGAGCATTCCGAACTGACAACACATTCCGGGCGACAGTTGGGTGGTGCACCGAAATAGCCAATCTGACATGAGCATGTTGGACGATCGTCAACCACGCGGCAAATACTATTGCCACCGCAAGGTGTAGGTTCGCAGGGACTGCGTGGTGCGTTTGCTGTTGTGTAGGAAAAAAACATAAATTTTACGAGTTGAAATACTTTACATTAATAATATGTATATTTACGAGTTTTCCGTTTGCAGCCTGTGAATGGATCACCTTCGTAGCCACGGGTGCAACTGCATGTGGGTACATGATTGACCACTGCACACTCTGCGTTCGAGCCACAGGTGCCCACACATGGATCACGACAATACTGTTTGATACATGCCAAAGACGAAGAACACTCAGCATTGTAAACACATTCCGGACGACAACCGGTGGAGTAGGGATCACCAATATATGGTTCAATACAGCTACAACGAGCCTCTCCATTACGTTCGGTACAAATCGCGTTCTCACCACAAGGACTGGGATAACAGGGATCGATACGATCTTTCGGTTCTATAGAGGGGAATAAATAATGTAGGTGAAATTTTCGCTTTACGACGCTTCATGACTATGTTTGAACTTACTCTCATCGATTTTTGAGCAACCAACAAAGGCGTCTCCCTCATATCCTTGGTCACAGCTACAGTGCGCAGCATGTGCTATTACGGTGCAACGTGCATTGTGGCCGCATGTGTTCACGCAGGGATTTTGACATTTCTCTTGTATACACGCCTTATCCGCTGGACATTCAGTATTTAGTGTACACTCCGGACGACAGTATGGGGGACTGCCAATGTAATTAGCAACACATGAGCAGACTGGGCGATCTTGTTTTATTTGACATATTGAGTTAGGCCCACATGGCGATGGGACACATGGATTGCGATCGGTTCTCTCTTCTGGTATGCGGCCACACGATACGAACGGATCACCTTCAAAGCCGGGTTCGCACGAACAGATGGGGTTGTGATTTAAGACCTCGCAACGCGCTTCAACACCACAAGTACCAGGACAAGGATCTGAACATCGTTGATTGATACAAGCTTTATTCAAAGGACATTCCGAACTCACAACACACTCTGGCTGGCATACTGGCGGTGAGCCCTTGAAGTTTGGCAGGCATGAACAAGCTGCATATCCATCTGGTGAAATCAGGCAACGTGAGTTGGGACCACATGGCGATGGTTCACAAGGATTGCGAGCTGGTTTCCTTGGCGGTAAGTAGAACGGATTGCATTGGACGGTTGCATCACCCGTATAGCCTTCAACACAGAGACATATAGGTGCGTGATTTACAATACGACACATAGCATTCACGCCACAAACGCCGACACATGAGTCCACGCATTTCGAGTTGACACAAGATTTATCTGCTGGGCAGTCTGAGTTGAGTACGCATTCGGGTCGACAACCGATGAATGGATCGCCAAAGTAACCTGTGTGACAGATGCAAGTCAATGCACCATTTCTCTTCTTACACTCTGCATTGGCACCGCAGTGTAGTTTCTCGCAGCTAGGTGATGGTGCTGGCACAAACGGCGAAGGTGGTGAACAGTGTTCGTACGGATTGCCATACAAGCCAGGTGGACAACTACAGATGGGGTTGTGTTCGTATACATTGCAGAGAGCGTTGTGCCCACAAGAGCCTGGACAAGGATCTAGGCAGTGTTGGCCCAAACAAGCGCGGTCGAAGGGGCAGTCGGAGTTCGATATACATTCAGGTCGGCAGCGTGGATTTTGTTGAGCATTGGGTCCAAAGCATGGATCGCATAACGCAACGCCGTCACCGTATACCGAGCAAACATCTTGTGGACCGCAGGGTGAAGGTACACAAGGATCGCGTGTGACATTCTTTAGCACACCAACTGGTATACATTGTCGAAAAGCATCTCCGGTGAAGCCATCGAGGCAGGCACAAATAGGTGTGTGTTGTTGTACTCTGCAAATAGCGTTTATGCCGCACACTGTACCAGCACATGGATCGATACACTTGTGGTTGATGCAAGCTTGCGCTGTGCCACAGTCGGAATTGATGTCACACTCTGCACGACAACCACTCTGAGGATCACCCAAGTATCTAGGCAGGCAAGAGCATACAGCGCGATTGTTTAATAGTTTACATTCACTATTCACTCCACAAGGGCTAGGAATACAAGGATTGCGGCTTGGCATCTTGGGTATATCTAGCGCGTAACAGCGTATACCAGGATTGCCAGTGAGCCCAGCATTGCATGAGCAAACTGGATGATGTTCCTCCACGCGGCAGTTGGTACCTTGACCACAAGCACCTGGGCAGGGATCGTAACATTTAAAGCCCATGCATGCCTTATCGTGCGGGCAATCGGCATCCACTTGACATTCGTAACCATGACATCCTTTAGTAGAGGTGGGATCACCGGATAGACCCTCAGGGCAAACACAAGCGCTTTGACCATCAACGGATACGATACATTCAGCATTCGGACCGCAAGGATTCGGCTCACAAGCACTACGTGGTGGTTCGCGACAACCTTGATATGGATCCCCGATATAGCCAGAACGGCAGTAGCATTCCTCACGATTGCTGGTAACATAGCAATCAGCATTGCGACCACAAGGTCCTGGTGTGCATAGTTCATCGGAAACAGGTGGCTTTTCACAAGATTTGAATGGATTACCGATTTTACCATCGGGGCAGAAGCAAACTGGATTACGTGAAGAATCGCACACAGCACCAAAACCACAAGGGTTGGGATCGCATGGATTGACAGGTTCAATGCAGCCACGAATTGTGTTTGGGCTTTCTACGTAGCCGGGAAGGCAAGTACATTTAGAGAAGCCATTGCTGAGTACAGCGCATTGCGTGTTTGGCCCACAAGGCGATGGATCACAGGGACTCTTTGGCACTTCGCATGGGACAAGCGGTGGTTGACCTTCATATTCGGGTAGGCAGAAGCAAGTTGGAGCACCACTCACCATACGACAACCTGAATTTGGGCCACAAGGGTTCGGGCGACATTCATCACCCTCAGGTACTGAAAGGGGTTGCAGAAAGGGAGTTTTATATATTAGTTAATACTTACGAGCAATTAATCAAATATTGAAAGTTATTAAGTACTTACTGCAATTCTTGAATGGATTGCCGGTGAGTCCCTTCGGGCAATAGCAAATCGGATTACCATTATCAAGCTCGCACAACGCATTAACGCCACATGGATTTGGATCACATGGATTGGTTGGTGGGTTACAAGCGACTTCCGGTCTGCCGGCGTAACCTGGTGGGCATTTACAAATGCCTCGGTGATTGATGACGTCGCAAAGCGCATTGGCACCACAGCGACAGGGTGAAGCGCATTTGCCATCAATACACGCCTGACTGGTATCACATTCACGATCTGCACGACAGCCTTGCACTTGCGAGCACTCGATGTAAGCATTGCCCACAAAACCCGATAAGCAACGACATTCGATGCCATGGTTCACAGGAATGCACTCAGCGTTCTCACCACACGAATCTTCGAAGCAAGGATTGATACAGCGACGATTCAGTCGATCGCAGAGTTTGTTAGGCGGGCAGTCCTCATTATATTGACAGACAGGCGTATGGTCAAGCGCTGTTGTTTGGTGAGGCAGGTACGCAACCGAATCGTTTGGTTTGTGCGCAATTGTTTTTGGATTACAGGTATGGTGTGTGTGTTTTGTATGTGTATTTATAGGTTCGTTGGTGTGGTGTGTTTCAGTTTTTGTTAATTCATAGTAATTTATTTGTTTTTGCGGTGTTCAGAAAAGTACACATTTTTACAGGTGAATGGTGTGAGCGTATTTTACAGTGTTTTGAAATAAAAAATTAAAGAAACAGTTGCGAAATTAGCATAGCTACAAAATGTTATATGGTGCAATCTGCACAGAAAAAACTTTTTTGAATATTTTTCTCAGGTTCTCTTAGGAATTCAAGATGTTTATGAAGCTACTCACGGCAATGACATGAAACAAAGTAATGTACAGAAACAACGAGCAGCAGTCGTATACAATATATGTAGTTCTCTCTGAAAACCTTAAATTACTTTTGTGCCATTGCCATTGCCCTTGAAACGCTCCTGTGTAACCCGTTTTAGTATGACATCGTGAACTTACCTGGTTGACAACCAATAAAACCGTTGCCCTGATAACCATCCACACAGCTACAATCGGCAGCATGGTTTGCATTCATACAGACTGCATTTTGCGCGCAAGGATTATGTGCATCGCAAGGATGTTGGCAGCGTCGACTGATGCAAGCCTCCGTAATGTCGCAATCGGCATTGTGTATGCACTCAACTTTGTGAGAAGGGAAAAAGAGCAATCATTAGATAATTTTTATGACTCTTCTAGCCAAGTAGTAAATAAATATTTCCGCTATTTAATCAGGGGTAAGTATTTGTTGATTAATCTATTTTTGAATTTATAATGAATTTATGTTATATGTATGTAATGAACGAAGTTCTTCGCTTACTTGTCCTATCCACAGGCGTGCATTTGATGGTCGGATTACCTTCATGCCCCTTAGGGCACGAACATATTGGCCTATGCATTTTCGCCACACACTTCGCGGTGGGCGCACAAACATTCGCAAAGTCGCAAGGATTATGGCATAGACCCATGTAACATGCTTCATTCTCAATGCAGTCATTGTTCGATTGACATGGTTCCGGATTCTTTGGTGAGCCGGGGGATTCTACTTGTTAGAGGAGTTAGAGTATTAATGTATGTTATTTGGTAAGTAGATTTTTTAGATTATAATGATGTTTGATAACACAAAGGTAACTTAACGTATATTTAGACTTCCATACTTATAAAAAATGAGTTAACCAAAACACGAAAAATACGGCAAATATGAGGGATTTGTAGGAAATTGTTATTTACAAATGTTTTCGTTTTCCAAATATTGAGTAACCAGATAGTAGAGAGTGTTGAAGTGCGAGTATGTATAAAAAAACGTGAATTTGCATTTCATGTCAACTCCTTTTCTTCTTTCAAAAAACAAATCGTAATTACATTATTTATAATATATATACACTAATATTTGCAATTATCTTTCTTTAAAATATGTTCAAAAAATCTTCGTAAATTTAACTACTATTAACAGTTAAAAAAAATGCATATCACAAAAAAAAAAAAATTTCTGAGCAATAAGTTCGAAAATTTAATGAAGTTTTTTATGTTGTATATAGTTTGAAACTTTAGAATATGCTGCCTTTGTTATAGTAGGATATATTTTTATACGAAATTAACGAAAAAAATTTGCATGCCAATTGCGAATATTCTAAAAAAAAGCTCATTGTGTTACGACTTGTATGGCTCACTGTTTATGTATGAAGCGATTATATTCACGGCGGGCACTTAGCTGCATAGATTGGAGCGTGAATACCATTGGTAGTGCCCGGTTTCGAAACCGCGGGCATTACATATCAAATGATAGAAAAAGTTTTTTCTAAAAGCGGTCCCTCCATTTGTGGAAAACATCAATACGCACACCACAAATAGGTGGAGGAGCTCTGCCAAACACCCACAGTATATCTATATATATAATATCTATATACTAAAGCAAGCGTGGAAGTGTGAATTTAAATTGCATTGCAATTGAATGATTTAGTTATTGATTTTTAATTCAGACAGCAGCGTTTTGTACCAGTTGATTTTGATAACAAAGTAGCTTCAAGGAAAAGTTCTATTGAAAATTGTTTAGTAAAAATAGGAAAAATTTAAATTATTAAAAACAATTTTTAAATTTAAAAATTAAGCCTAATCAAATTAATAAATTTTTTACTTAAATAGTAAAAACTCCCTTTTTTGGCGTAAAATCTTATTACTGTAGGACTCATTACTTCGACTTTAGTATTTAACATACAAATACAACAAGTAAAGAAATTTCATTGCAAAATAAATAAATAATTTTTTTAGTTCTATGAGGTATTTCTTCATTAAAGAAAATGAAAGATAGGGCAGGTTTTTGTGTTCTTCCACGGCCTTTACTGGACTTGTTTTAAAAGCTCTACCGACATATCCACATCTCTAACTAAATTTTGTAAGAAGCTTTTACCTAAAAATGGGAAAGAAACCATGCATTTTCCACTAAAATTTTTAATTTTTAAATCTTAATATTCACTTTCAGTCCCATGCAAATTACTTTCTTTAAAAGCACAGAAACAGAAGAAAATGTGCAAATCGTGCAATCCTTTTTTGAAAAAATAAAAAAAAATGAAAAACTAAACAAATATTAACATTATACCTTTTACACACTCCGCATCGCTTGTGTCACTTTCGCGACACCTATTGCGACACACTCCCAATATGCATAATTGACTAGAACCACAGTTAGTATGATCTGTACAAGTGTTAATCATTGTGATATCAGTAGAGGAGCTAATTGCAGTAGTTGCTACTGTGGTGGCGGTTTCGGTTGTTATAGTTTTAGTAGTAGTGGTACCAGATTCAGTGGTAGTTGTTGCCTCTGCAGCTACAGTTGGAGCTGGCGTTGACGTCGTGGTAATTGGTTCAATTGTCTCATAAGCGAACGACGTCGTAGTACCGGCCATAGTTGGACGTTCCGTTTGTTCCGTTACTGGTGGTGTTATCACAGGGAACATTGTTGTGATTAAATCGCGAACACTCATTGTTGTTACTTGTTCCGATTCCTTCATAGGCTCAGTGACCATAGCTACCGGGAAGGTAGTACGTTGTGTGGTCGTGAGTAAGGTAGTTAAATTATAATCAAATTCATTTGAGGTATCAATACGTGTAGTCTTCATTTTGGGTGTTGTTGTGAGCGCATCGAATGGGCCTTTACTATCCTCGCCGCGACGTGAGCTGCTGCTGCTGGTAGAGATGGCGGCAGAGGAAGTGGACGACGACGTAGAGACAGTGGTGAATGTTGGGGTGGTTGCGTGCTCAGTCCCTGTGCTGGCGATTATGTTATTCTCTCCATCGCGATAACCCTTTGGTGGGCCAGTTTTGCTCGTCGTATTCACCTCAAATTCTCTACTCGATTCGGTGGTACTCTCAATAGGCTTTTCAGTGATCGTGCTGATAATTGGAGTTGTGGTAGTGGTAGTATCTTCAAGGACGATGGCTGTAGTAATTTCAAATGAGGTGGTGGTTCTAGGGGTAGTGGATGTTGTTGTGCTCGTGGAAGTGCCAGTTTTATTTGTGTGAACGACGGTGTCGGTGATTATTGTAGTAACATCAGTGATTGGGTTAGATGTAGTGGTTGTTATATTGGTAGTGGTTGTTATTGTAACATTAGCTGTTAACATTGTTGTTGTATATTTTTGGTACGTATTTACACGGTTAACGTGGGAGAGATTGGTTTGAAAATATATACAAAACCGTGAATACAGAAATATTTACAATAAAAATTGTGACGTTAAAATGTAGAGTAGAGTGCGAGGGTAAATGAATATTAAATTAAATACTATATATACAAATTTTAATTTTTAAGAATTTGTTAAAAAAATTTGCAATTTCAAATCAAATAAATAACTGCATTAACTAAATTTCAAATGTTTGTACTTTTTTACACAATTGAAACTATACAGTTAAATTGTTTAGCGAATGCGGTTAATTTAGTAATTTGGGAATTAAGTTTTTTTATAATTATTTTTTTTTTTTGTTGGTTAAAATGCAATAAAAACCAGGCAAACTTAGCATTAAGGTACTTGAATTGCACTCACCTTTAATGCAGGCACCAGTTGTGGGATCGCAGTTGGTACCTATGGGGCAGTGTTCACAGCCAGGTGTGCGTCCGGTAGCTGTAAGGATGCAGAAAGTAAAAGTAGAGGAATTAGCGTCTATTGTGAGAGTTACTATTTGTTTTTAATGATAATCGTACTTTGTCGGCAGTGACAGCCATCGCAGTCGAAACCGGCATGACAATCGGATTTGCTTTGGCATTCGCAGACTGAAATATTAAAATCTAAATTACGAAATTGTAAAATAATTTATTTTATTGACGATGTGACGAATGAACAAGAAGGTCAGTAAACCGTTTGTTGTTTAAAGAGCTACTCGGTTACTAAGCCTCATCTAACGAAACTATAACCGCTCGTTAAATTATTTGAATATATTGTAAAAGTCCTTTCACTCACCCCTCGAACAGACCGGTTGATGTTCAATCACCTGGCACTCCTGATCACGTCCACAAGGATTAGCGTACGAACAGGGATCTAAGCATATGCTATTGATGCAAGCGCGTTGTGTTGGGCACTCGTCGCTCGAGGCGCAGCCGATTTCTGTAGACCGCGCATAAATAATAAAGGGCGAGTGAAAGAAAAAGTTACGAACGCCCAAGGCGAGAGAAAAAGAGGAAGAGAATATATTTGTAATTAGTAATATGCATTGACTGGAAATTATTCTCTATTCTTCTATAAATAATATTATAATTAAGCAGGCAATCGTTGTTAATAGTTTTTTTTTTTATATTTTGTTTTTGTGAAAGCTAATTATTTCAACGCCGATTGGGGTAATTAAAACTTTTTCGTGGTGTATCTTATTAAATGTATTGTTTTATATCAGTTAAGTGTTCCAATAATTCTTAATTGCATTACATTTCTTGTAGATTTTTTTCGTTAAAATTTAAATATATTATTTTTCGTTTAAATAGAAGCGTTAACATACAGCAGAAGCTTTTTAAGATTTCTTAAAAATGTGAATTATAAATTCTACGCTACGTTAGACAATTAAAAGACATATACAAAAGTGCCAGCATAACAGCGTCTACAAGTAGCTGAAATTACGTAAATAAAAACATGCAAGATGCTACTACTACGGTGGGACATGCAGCCTTTTGAGTATTTTATAAGTAACTTATTTTAGTGAACCCTTAACCGACGTTAATAACGAGTAACTATTTACATATTTACATTTTTAAATCTCCTTTCCTTTTTTGTGTTTGTTAGACATATTTACATATTACTATTATTTTATAGTACTTATTTTTAAATTTCCCCCAAATGTATTTTTCTACACTTTTTTAATTTTTATTTGTTAGTCCTACAATTGAATCCGTGCCGAATCTTTCCGCAGATATATGTTGCATGCAGTATGCGAACGCAGATGCTTCCCTTCGAGCTTGTTACTGTTGTTCTTGCAATACATGCATATTGAAAAGTGGCTGCTTTGATGGCACTCAAAGGCATGCGGCGGTAAATTTGATGAAGAGGGTGTTAGAAGGATAGAGATAGAGGGGAAGATTTGGAGTAAAAAGTGAGGAGCGGTGTGAAGGAGCGTAATGAGATGGGCAAGAATACTTCTTTCTGATTTCTTATGCTTGTTGTTGCAATAAGCCCATTGCGAAAACAATGCTCATTTTCAGATTGATTGAAATAGAAAAGTAAAACAAGAAACATACATAGTAAAAAATATATATAAAATAAACAAGGAAGGCGTATTTCAACTAAACATTCAACATTAAAACAGAGCCACATGCAAAACATAAAGAAAATTGTGATTATCCAGCGAAGTCCAACGTTGGAAAATTTTGTGTGTAAAGAGGGTAAATACTGATTGATTTGATGGTTTACAGAAAATACAAACACAAAAGGATACGATTCAGATATCAAAAGATCTTTTAGTGCTCACAGTAATTTTTTGTAAAGGGTGGTTAAGTTTCAAGGGCCAGCGTTGATTTTGAATAAAATACAATTTTTTTAAGAAATTATTGTCATTTCTCTTTATTATGATAATATTGGTATGGTTCAATTACGTATGGAAAAAAATATCGGCCAAATGGCCGCCGCGGCCTCGGCGGCATACCTCCATCCGATGGTCCAAATTTTCGATGACGCTGAGGCATAATTGAGGTTCTATGCTGTTAATGTGCCGAATTATCTCATCCTTTACCTCTTGAATTGTTGCTGGCTTATCGACGTACACCTTTTCTTTCAAATAACCCCATAGAAAGAAGTCCAACGGTGTCAAATCACATGATCTTGGCAGCCAACTGACATCGCCGCGACGTGAGATTATTCGGCATCAAATTTTTCGCGCAAAAGAGCCATTGTTTCGTTAGCTGTGTGACAAGTGGCACCGTCCTGTTGAAACCACATATCGTCCACATCCATATCTTCCAATTCGGGCCATAAAAAGTTTGTTATCATCTCACGATAGCGAACACTATAACTGGAACACAGTAACTGCCTGACCGGCCTCATTTTGGAAAAAATACGGACCAATGATACCGCCGGCCTATAAACCGCACCAAACAGTCACTCTTTGTGGGTGCATTGGTTTTTCGGCAATCACTCTTGGATTACCATTCGCCCAAATGCGGCAATTCTGCTTATTGACGAATCCACTGAGGCGAAAATGTGCCTCATCACTGAAGATGATTTTCTTCACGAAGTGCGCGATATGCATTTTGATTTGAACGCCCGTTTTCATAATAAGCCTGAATAACTTTAACGCGTTGCTCGATTGTGTATCTTTCCACGGTTCAAATTTAGCTGGTCTGAAATGGAAAAATGTCAAATGAAATGCAGAATAAAACTTCACGTTTAGGTGTGGTTCACATTCAACATCAGCCCTTAAAATTTAACCACCTTTTACTTTTCCCCTCGGTGCAAATGTACGAAAACTCCAAGAGAGCAGCAGTGAATATGTGAGAGAGGAGAGAGCACAGTAGATAGCAGGATAAATGTTTAGGTAATAGTATACCAAACAGGATATCCACATAAGAGCGATGACACAAATGAATTAAAATAACACAACAAAAAACACATGAGCGGCAAAGTCACATAACATTCACTAAACAATGATTCAAGACAGAAAAAGAGAGAGAGAGAGAGAAAACATAGACAAACAACGAGCACGAGTACTAGTACGAATAGATGGTTGCTTTCTTGCATGCATGAGACAGACGTCCATGATTGATGGGTGATCCAGTAACTTGAATAATTTTTTTCCCAAACAATATTGCAAGACTTTGCCGCACGACATTTAAATTTTATAGTATTCTTTACTCAGCAGATGGGTGATAGTGTAGAATAGTAATCTATGTAGGAGAAGCAGACGTCCTTGCGGCAAACCACCGGCCGTCGCTTTAAACCGCAACCCCGCATTGTAAACTCATTCCAAGACATATAAAAGTCGGTGTGTTTTTTCAATCTTTTTCTAACAAATTATATAAAACGAGCACCGTTTCTTATACGTACATATGCACACGCTAGTTACCTGCTATTATATGACAATCGGGAGTATTTACATCGGCTGCATTATCGCAAAAGCACATAGGCACATGTTTGATTGTACGACAGACCATAAAATTAGGATTGTATATGCGACAGAAGGTCGGCAAGAGTAGGCAAGGATTAATGCACTCTCCACGTAAACAGAATTCTTCGTCAGTACAGTCGCTGTCAGTCTTGCAAGTTACAGTGGGTATGGTAGTGGGTGGTATTGTACTGGCTAGATGTGGAATTACTGTTTGAGCTGTTTCGTTAACGCGCACAGTTACGTCAGGTCTTGTAACATTTACGCCATACGGCACTTTCATTGTTGTTAGGGGTCTGATTTGAGGTGTGATAGGAACAAGAGCCTCTGGTGTCGTCGATTCCACATATATAGGTGTAACAGTAACCGTCCGTTGCGTGGTTGGCATTTCCGTTCCATAACCCAACGGCGTTACGATTTTAACTAAACCACTCGTCTCACCCCCACTGGAGGTTTCAATGCCTTCAGTTGATATTCCTACTGTTGCACCTGTTGAGTATGTGGTTGCTGTTTCAAGTGGTGGGACCCCCCTTATTGGACCGAATGTGGTGGTAACTGCGGCTCCGTCTGAAGTAGTAGTTCTATCCGGTGTTGTTGTGGTCTCAACAGCAGGGATTACAGGGTATCCAACCGTTGTTTCTACCGAAGGAAACTCGCTTATTGAACCAACCGCTGTAGTAGTTCTGTCGTAATCCGAAGATGCAGCTGTGGCAGCCGGTGTTGACTTGATTCCCTCTGTGGTGGTTATCACACCAGGAACTGTAGTGTATCCAACCGTTATCTGAACTGAAGGAATCTCGGTTATTGGACCAGTTCTCGTAGTAATTCTTCCTTCACTTGAAGACGTAGTTGTGGCACCAGGAACAGTAGTGTATCCAACCGTTGTTTGAACTGGAGGAATATCGGTTATTGGACCAGTTGTTGTAGTTATCTTTTCTTCACTTGAAGGTGTAGTGGTGCTACCTGGTCCTGATCCGATACTTTCAGTTGTAGTCCTCACACCAGGAACTGTAGTGTATCCAACCGTTGTCTGAGCCGAAGGAGTCTCAGTTATTGGACCAGTTGTTGTAGTTACTCCTTCTTCACTTGAAGGTGTAGTGGTGCTACCTGGTCCTGATTCGATACTTTCAGTTGTAGTCCTCGCACCAGGAACTGTAGTGTATCCAACCGTTATCTCAACTGAAGGAATCTCGGTTATTGGACCAGTTCTCGTAGTAATTCTTCCTTCACTTGAAGACGTAGTTGTGGCACCAGGAACTGTAGTGTATCCAACCGTTGTCTGAACCGGAGGAATATAGGTTATTGGACCAGTTGTTGTAGTTATTTTTTCTTCACTTGAAGGTGTAATTGTGCCACCTGGTGCTGACTGGATACTTTCAGTTGTAGTCCTCGCACCAGGAACTGTAGTGTATCCAACCGTTGTCAGAACTGAAGAAATCTCGGTTATTGGACCAGTTATCGTAGTTATTCTTTCTTCACTTGAAGGTGTAGTGGTGCTACCTGGTCCTGATTCGATACTTTCAGTTGTAGTCCTCACACCAGCAACTGTAGTGTATACAACCTTTGTCTGAGCCGAGGGAGTCTCAGTTATTGGACCAGTTGTTGTAGTTATTCCTTCTCCACCTGAAGGTGTAGTGGTGCCACCTGGTCCTGATTCGATACTTTCAGTTGTAGTCCTCACCCCAGGAACTATAGTGTATCTAATCGTTGTCTCAACCGAAGGAATCTCGGTTATTGGACCAGTTATTGTAGTTATTCTTTCTTCACTTGAAGGTGTAGCTGTGCCACCTGGTGTTGATGCGGTACTTTCAGTTGTAGTCTTTACACCAGGAATTGTAGTATATCCAACCGTTGTCTGAACCGGAGGAATCTCGGTTATTGGACCAGTTGTTGTAATTACCTTTTCTTCACTTGAAGGTGTAGTTGTGCCACCTGGTGTTGATTGGATACTTTCAGTTGTAGTCCTCGCACCAGGAACTGTAGTGTATCCAACCGTTGTCAGAACTGAAGGAATCTCTGTTATTGGACCAGTTATCGTAGTTATTCTTTCTTCCCTTGAAGGTGAAGTTGTGCCACCGGGTGTTGATGCTGTACTTTCAGTTGTAGTCCTCACACTAGGGATTGTAGTATATCCAACCGTTGTCTGAACCGGAGGAATCTCGGTTATTGGACCAGTAAACACCGTAATTCTGCTTTCACTTGAAGGTGTAGTTGCGCCACCTGGTGTTGATTGGATACTTTCAGTTGTAGTCCTCGCACCAGGAACTGTAATGTATCCAACCGTTGTCAGAACTGAAGGAATCTCGGTTATTGGACCAGTTATCGTAGTTATTCTTTCTTCACTTGAAGGTGTAGTGGTGCTACCTGGTCCTGATTCGATACTTTCAGTTGTAGTCCTCACACCAGCAACTGTAGTGTATACAACCTTTGTCTGAGCCGAGCGAGTCTCAGTTATTGGACCAGTTGTTGTAGTTATTCCTTCTCCACCTGAAGGTGTAGTGGTGCCACCTGGTCCTGATTCGATACTTTCAGTTGTAGTCCTCACCCCAGGAACTATAGTGTATCTAATCGTTGTCTCAACCGAAGGAATCTCGGTTATTGGACCAGTTATTGTAGTTATTCTTTCTTCACTTGAAGGTGTAGCTGTGCCACCTGGTGTTGATTGGATACTTTCAGTTGTAGTCTTTACACCAGGAATTGTAGTATATCCAACCGTTGTCTGAACCGGAGGAATCTCGGTTATTGGACCAGTTGTTGTAATTACCTTTTCTTCACTTGAAGGTGTAGTTGTGCCACCTGGTGTTGATTGGATACTTTCAGTTGTAGTCCTCGCACCAGGAACTGTAGTGTATCCAACCGTTGTCAGAACTGAAGGAATCTCTGTTATTGGACCAGTTATCGTAGTTATTCTTTCTTCCCTTGAAGGTGAAGTTGTGCCACCGGGTGTTGATGCTGTACTTTCAGTTGTAGTCCTCACACCAGGGATTGTAGTATATCCAACCGTTGTCTGAATCGAAGGAATCTCGGTTATTGGACCAGTTATTGTACTTATTCTTTCTTCGCTTGAGGGTGCAGTGGTGCTACCTGGTCCTGAATCGATACTTTCAGTCGTAATCCTCACACCAGGAACTGTAGTATATCCAACCGTTGTCTGAACAGGAGGAATCTCGGTTATTGGACCAGTTGCTGTAGTTATCTTTTCTTCGCTTGAAGGTGTAGTTGTGCCACCTGGTGTTGATTGGATACTTTCAATTGTAGTCCTCGCTCCAGGAACTGTAGTGTATCCAACCGTTGTCAGAACTGAGGGAATCTCGGTTATTGGACCAGTTATCGTAGTTATTCTTTCTTCCCTTGAAGGTGTAGCTGTGCTACCTGGTGTTGATTGGATAGTTTCAGTCGTAGTCCTCACACTATGAACTGCAGTGTATCCAACCGTTGTCAGAACTGAAGGAATCTCGGTTATTGGACCAGTTATTGTAGTTATTCTTCCTCCAGTTGAAGACGTAGTTGTGGCACCAGGAACTGTAGCGTATTCAACCGTTGTCTGAATCGCAGGTATCTCGCTTCTTAGACCAGGTATCGTACCTTTTCTTGCTTCACTTGAAGGTGTAGTGGGGCTACCTGGTCCTGATTCGATACTTTCAGTCGTAGTCCTCACACCAGGAACTGTAGTGTATCCAACCGTTGTCTGAACTGAAGGAATCTCGCTTATTAGACCAGTTATCGTAGTTATTCTTTCTTCACTTGAAGGTGAAGTTGTGCCACCTGGTGCTGATTCGTTACTTTCTGTCGTAGTCCTCACACCAGCAACTGTAGTGTATTCAACCGCTGTCTGAACTGAAGGAATCTCGCTTATTAGACCAGTTATCGTAGTTATTCTCTCTTCACTTGAAGGTGTAGTTGTGCCACCGGGTGTTGATTTGATACTTTCAGTCGTAGTCCTTACACCAGGAACTGTAGTGTATCCAACCGTTGTCTGAACTGAAGGAATCTCGGTTATTTGACCAGTTATTGTAGTAATTCTTCCTTCACTTGAAGACGTAGTTGTGGCACCAGGAACTGTAGCGTATTCAACCGTTGTCTGAATTGAAGGAATCTCGGTTATTACACCAGTTATCGTACTTATTCTTTCTTTACTTGAAGGTGTAGTTGTGCTACCTGGTCCTGATTCGATACTTTCAGTCGTAGTCCTCACACCAGAGACTGTAGTGTATCCAACCGTTGTCTGAACTGAAGGAATCTCGCTTATTAGACCAGTTATCGTAGTTATTCTTTCTTCACTTGAAGGTGAAGTTGTGCCACCTGGTGTTGATTCGTTACTTTCTGTCGTAGTCGTCACACCAGGAACTGTAGTGTATCCAACCGTTGTCCGAACTGAAGGAATCTCGGTTATTGGACCAATTCTCGTAGTAATTCTTCCTTCACTTGAAGACGTAGTTGTGGCACCAGGAACTGTAGTGTATCCAATTGTTGTCAGAACTGAAGGAATCTCGGTTATTGGACCAGTTATCGTAGTTATTCTTTCTTCACTTGAAGGTGAAGTTGTGCCACCGGGTGTTGATTCGATACTTTCAGTCGTAGTCCTCACACCAGGAATTGTGGTATATCCAACCGTTGTCTGAACCGGAGGAATCTCGGTTATTGGACCAGTTGTTGTAGTTATCTTTTCTTCACTTGAAGGTGTAGCTGTGCCACTTGGTGTGGATGCGGTACTTTCAGTTGTAGTCCTCACACCAGGAATTGTAGTATATCCAACCGTTGTCTGAACTGAAGGAATCTCGGTTATTGGACCAGTTATTGTAGTTATTCTTTCTTCACTTGAAGGTGTAGCTGTGCCACCGGGTGTTGATGCGGTACTTTCAGTTGTAGTCCTCACACCAGGAATTGTGGTATATCCAACCGTTGTCTGAGCCGGAGGAATCTCGGTTATTGGACCAGTTGTTGTAGTTATCTTTTCTGCACTTGAAGGTGTAGTTGTGCCACCTGGTGTTGATTGGATACTTTCAGTGGTAGTCCTCGCACCAGGAACTGTAGTGTATCCAATCGTTGTCAGAACTGAAGGAATCTCGGTTATTGGACCAGTTATCGTAGTTATTCTTTCTTCACTTGAAGGTGAAGTTGTGCCACCGGGTGTTGATTCGATACTTTCAGTCGTAGTCCTCACACCAGGAATTGTGGTATATCCAACCGTTGTCTGAACCGAAGGAATCTCGGTTATTGGACCACTTGTTGTAGTTATCTTTTCTTCACTTGAAGGTGTAGTTGTGCCACCTGGTGTTGATTGGATACTTTCAGTTGTAGTCCTCACACCAGGAACTGTAGTGTATCCAACCTTTGCCAGAACTGAAGGAATCTCGGTTATTGGACCAGTTATTGTAGTTATTCTTTTTTCACTTGAAGGTGGAGTTGTGCCTCCTGGTGTTGATGCGGTACTTTCAGTTGTAGTCCTCACACCAGGAACTGTAGTGTATCCAACCGTTGTCTGAACTGAAGGAATCTCGGTTATTGGACCAGTTATTGTAGTTATTCTTTCTTCACTTGAAGGTGTAGATGTGCCACCTGGTGTTGATGTGGTACTTCCAGTTGTAGTCCTCACACCAGGAATTGTAGTATATCCAACCGTTGTCTGAACCGGAGGAATCTCGGTTATTGGACCAGTTGTTGTAGTTATCTTTTCCTCACTTGAAGGTGTAGTTGTGCCACCTGGTGTTGATTGGATACCTTCAGTCGTAGTCCTCACACCAGGAACTGTAGTGTATCCACCCGTTGTTAGAACTGAAGGAATCTCGGTTATTGGACCAGTTATTGTAGTTATTCTTTTTTCACTTGAAGGTGGAGTTGTGCCTCCTGGTGTTGATGCGGTACTTTCAGTTGTAGTCCTCACACCAGGAACTGTAGTGTATCCAACCGTTGTCTGAACTGAAGGAATCTCGGTTATTGGACCAGTTATTGTAGTTATTCTTTCTTCACTTGAAGGTGTAGTTGTGCCACCTGGTGTTGATTGGATACTTTCAGTGGTAGTCCTCGCGCCAGGAACTGTAGTGTATCCAATCGTTGTCAGAACTGAAGGAATCTCGGTTATTGGACCAGTTATCGTAGTTATTCTTTCTTCACTTGAAGGTGAAGTTGTGCCACCTGGTGCTGATGCGGTACTTTCAGTTGTAGTCCTCACACCAGGAACTGTAGTGTATCCAACCGTTGTCTGAACTGAAGGAATCTCGGTTATTGGACCAGTTCTTGTAGTTATCTTTTCTTCACTTGAAGGTGTAGTTGTGCCACCTGGTGTTGATTGGATACCTTCAGTCGTAGTCCTCACACCAGGAACTGTAGTGTATCCAACCGTTGTTAGAACTGAAGGAATCTTGGTTATTGGACCAGTTATCGTAGTTATTCTTTCTTCACTTGAAGGTGTAGATGTGCCACCTGGTGTGGATGCGGTACTTTCAGTTGTAGTCCTCTCACCAGGAATTGTAGTATATCCAACCGTTGTCTGAACCGGAGGAATCTCGGTTATTGGACCAGTGGTTGTAGTTATCTTTTCTTCATTTGAAAGTGTAGTTGTGCCACCTGGTGTTGATTGGATACTTTCAGTTGTAGTCCTCGCACCAGGAACTATAGTGTATCCAACCGTTGTCAGAACTGAAGGAATCTCGGTTATTGGACCAGTTATCGTAGTTGTTCTTTCTTCACTTGAAGTTGAAGTTGTGCCACCTGGTGTTGATGCGGTACTTTCTGTTGTAGTCCTCACACCAGGAACTGTAGTGTATCCAATCGTTGTCAGAACTAAAGGAATCTCGGTTATTGGACCAGTTATCGTAGTTATTCTTGAAGGTGAAGTTGTGCCACCTGGTGCTGATGCGGTACTTTCAGTTGTAGTCCTCGCACCAGGAACTATAGTGTATCCAACCGTTGTCAGAACTGAAGGAATCTCGGTTATTGGACCAGTTGTTGTAGTTATCTTTTCTTCACTTGAAGGTGTAGTTGTGCCACCTGGTGTTGATTGGATACTTTCAGTCGTAGTCCTCACACCAGGAACTGTAGTGTATCCAACCGTTGTCAGAACTGAAGGGATCTCGGTTATTGGACCAGTTATCGTAGTTATTCTTTCTTCACTTGAAGGTGTAGATGTGCCACCTGGTGTGGATGCGGTACTTTCAGTTGTAGTCCTCACACCAGGAATTGTAGTATATCCAACCGTTGTCTGAACCGGAGGAATCTCGGTTATTGGACCAGTGGTTGTAGTTATCTTTTCTTCATTTGAAAGTGTAGTTGTGCCACCTGGTGTTGATTGGATACTTTCAGTCGTAGTCCTCACACCAGGAACTGTAGTGTATCCAACCGTTGTCAGAACTGAAGGGATCTCGGTTATTGGACCAGTTATCGTAGTTATTCTTTCTTCACTTGAAGGTGTAGATGTGCCACCTGGTGTGGATGCGGTACTTTCAGTTGTAGTCCTCTCACCAGGAATTGTAGTATATCCAACCGTTGTCTGAACCGGAGGAATCTCGGTTATTGGACCAGTGGTTGTAGTTATCTTTTCTTCATTTGAAAGTGTAGTTGTGCCACCTGGTGTTGATTGGATACTTTCAGTTGTAGTCCTCGCACCAGGAACTATAGTGTATCCAACCGTTGTCAGAACTGAAGGAATCTCGGTTATTGGACCAGTTATCGTAGTTGTTCTTTCTTCACTTGAAGTTGAAGTTGTGCCACCT
The DNA here is from genome assembly GCF_028408465.1 of Anastrepha ludens. Taxonomy (NCBI): domain Eukaryota; kingdom Metazoa; phylum Arthropoda; class Insecta; order Diptera; family Tephritidae; genus Anastrepha; species Anastrepha ludens. The sequence goes on from NC_071501.1 coordinate 63,398,096, forward strand.
GGTGTTGATGCGGTACTTTCTGTTGTAGTCCTCACACCAGGAACTGTAGTGTATCCAATCGTTGTCAGAACTAAAGGAATCTCGGTTATTGGACCAGTTATCGTAGTTATTCTTGAAGGTGAAGTTGTGCCACCTGGTGCTGATGCGGTACTTTCAGTTGTAGTCCTCGCACCAGGAACTATAGTGTATCCAACCGTTGTCAGAACTGAAGGAATCTCGGTTATTGGACCAGTTGTTGTAGTTATCTTTTCTTCACTTGAAGGTGTAGTTGTGCCACCTGGTGTTGATTGGATACTTTCAGTCGTAGTCCTCACACCAGGAACTGTAGTGTATCCAACCGTTGTCAGAACTGAAGGGATCTCGGTTATTGGACCAGTTATCGTAGTTATTCTTTCTTCACTTGAAGGTGTAGATGTGCCACCTGGTGTGGATGCGGTACTTTCAGTTGTAGTCCTCACACCAGGAATTGTAGTATATCCAACCGTTGCCTGTACCGGAGGAATCTCGGTTATTGGACCAGTTGTTGTAGTTATTTTTTCTTCACTTGAAGGTGTAGTTGTGCCACCTGGTGTTGATTGGATACTTTCAGTGGAAGTCCTCGCACCAGGAACTGTAGTGTACCCAATCGTTGTCAAAACTGAAGGGATCTCGGTTATTGGACCAGTTATCGTAGTTATTCTTTCTTCACTTGAAGGTGTAGATGTGCCACCTGGTGTGGATGCGGTACTTTCAGTTGTAGTCCTCACACCAGGAATTGTTGTATATCCAACCGTTGTCTGAACCGGAGGAATCTCGGTTATTGGACCAGTTGTTGTAGTTATCTTTTCTTCACTTGAAGGTGTAGTTGTGCCACCTGGTGTTGATTGGATACTTTCAGTCGTAGTCCTCGCACCAGGAACTGTAGTGTATCCAACCGTTGTCAGAACTGAAGGAATCTCGGTTATTGGACCAGTTATCGTAGTTATTCTTTCTTCACTTGAAGGTGTAGATGTGCCACCTGGTGTGGATGCGGTACTTTCAGTTGTAGTCCTCTCACCAGGAATTGTAGTATATCCAACCGTTGTCTGAACCGGAGGAATCTCGGTTATTGGACCAGTGGTTGTAGTTATCTTTTCTTCATTTGAAAGTGTAGTTGTGCCACCTGGTGTTGATTGGATACTTTCAGTTGTAGTCCTCGCACCAGGAACTATAGTGTATCCAACCGTTGTCAGAACTGAAGGAATCTCGGTTATTGGACCAGTTATCGTAGTTGTTCTTTCTTCACTTGAAGTTGAAGTTGTGCCACCTGGTGTTGATGCGGTACTTTCTGTTGTAGTCCTCACACCAGGAACTGTAGTGTATCCTATCGTTGTCAGAACTAAAGGAGTCTCGGTTATTGGACCAGTTATCGTAGTTATTCTTGAAGGTGAAGTTGTGCCACCTGGTGCTGATGCGGTACTTTCAGTTGTAGTCCTCACACCAGGAACTGTAGTGTATCCAACCGTTGTCTGAACTGAAGGAATCTCGGTTATTGGACCAGTTCTTGTAGTTATCTTTTGTTCACTTGAAGGTGTAGTTGTGCCACCCGGTGTTGATTGGATACCTTCAGTCGTAGTCCTCACACCAGGAACTGTAGTGTATCCAACCGTTGTCAGAACTGAAGGAATCTCGGTTATTGGACCAGTTATCGTAGTTATTCTATCTTCACTTGAAGGTGTAGATGTACCACCTGGTGTGGATGCGGTACTTTCAGTTGTAGTCCTCACACCAGGAATTGCTGTATATCCAACCGTTGTCTGAACCGGAGGAATCTCGGTTATTGGACCAGTTGTTGTAGTTATCTTTTCTTCACTTGAAGGTGTAGTTGTGCCACCTGGTATTGATTGGATACTTTCAGTTGTAGTCCTCGCACCAGGAACTGTAGCGCATCCAACCGTTGTCAGAACTGAAGGGATCTCGGTTATTGGACCAGTTATCGTAGTTATTCTTTCTTCACTTGAAGGTGTAGATGTGCCACCTGGTGTGGATGCGGTACTTTCAGTTGTAGTCCTCACACCAGGAATTGTTGTATATCCAACCGTTGTCTGAACCGGAGGAATCTCGGTTATTGGACCAGTTGTTGTAGTTATCTTTTCTTCATTTGAAAGTGTAGTTGTGCCACCTGGTGTTGATTGGATACTTTCAGTCGTAGTCCTCGCACCAGGAACTGTAGTGTATCCAACCGTTGTCAGAACTGAAGGAATCTCGGTTATTGGACCAGTTATCGTAGTTATTCTTTCTTCACTTGAAGGTGTAGATGTGCCACCTGGTGTGGATGCGGTACTTTCAGTTGTAGTCCTCACACCAGGAATTGTTGTATATCCAACCGTTGTCTGAACCGGAGGAATCTCGGTTATTGGACCAGTTATTGTAGTTATCTTTTCTTCACTTGAAGGTGTAGTTGTGCCACCTGGTGTTGATTGGATACTTTCAGTTGTAGTCCTCGCACCAGGAACTGTAGCGTATCTAACCGTTGTCAGAACTGAAGGGATCTCGGTTATTGGGCCAGTTATCGTAGTTATTCTTTCTTCACTTGAAGGTGTAGAAGTGCCACCTGGTGTTGATGCGGTACTTTCAGTTGTAGTCCTCACACCAGGAACTGTAGTGTATCCAACCGTTGTCTGAACTGAAGGAATCTCGGTTATTGGACCAGTTGTTGTTGTTATCTTTTCTTCACTTGAAGGTGTAGTTGTGCCACCTGCTGTTGATTGGATACTTTCAGTCGTAGTCCTCACACCAGGAACTGTAGTGTATCCAACCGTTGTCAGAACTGAAGGAATCTCGGTTATTGGACCAGTTATCGTAGTTATTCTTTCTTCACTTGAAGGTGTAGATGTGCCACCTGGTGTGGATGCGGTACTTTCAGTTGTAGTCCTCACACCAGGAATTGTAGTATATCCAACCGTTGTCTGAACCGGAGGAATCTCGGTTATTGGACCAGTTGTTGTAGCTATCTTTTCTTCACTTGAAGGTGTAGTTGTGCCACCTGGTGTTGATTGGATACTTTCAGTTGTAGTCCTCGCACCAGGAACTGTAGTGTATCCAACCGTTGTCAGAACTGAAGGAATCTCGGTTATTGGACCAGTTATCGTAGTTATTCTTTCTTCACTTGAAGGTGTAGATGTGCCACCTGGTGTGGATGCGGTACTTTCAGTTGTAGTCCTCACACCAGGAACTGTTGTATATCCAACCGTTGTCTGAACCGGAGGAATCTCGGTTATTGGACCTGTTATTGTAGTTATCTTTTCTTCACTTGAAGGTGTAGTTGTGCCACCTGGTGTTGATTGGATACTTTCAGTCGTAGTCCTCACACCAGGAACTGTAGTGTATCCAACCGTTGTCTGAACCGGAGGAATCTCGGTTATTGGACCAGTTGTTGTAGTTATCGTTTCTTCACTTGAAGGTGTAGTTGTGCCACCTGGTGTTGATTGGATACTTTCAGTTGTAGTCCTCGCACCAGAAACTGTAGTGTATCCAACCGTTGTCAGAACTGAAGGAAGCTCGGTTATTGGACCAGTTATCGTAGTTATTCTTTCTTCACTTGAAGGTGTAGATGTGCCACCTGGTGCGGATGCGGTACTTTCAGTTGTAGTCCTCACACCAGGAATTGTAGTATATCCAACCGTTGTCTGAACCGGAGGAATCTCGGTTATTGGACCAGTTATCGTAGTTATTCTTTCTTCACTTGAAGGTGTAGATGTGCCACCTGGTGTGGATGCGGTACTTTCAGTTGTAGTCCTCACACCAGGAATTGTAGTATATCCAACCGTTGTCTGAACCGGAGGAATCTCGGTTATTGGACCAGTTGTTGTAGTTATCTTTTCTTCACTTGAAGGTGTAGTTGTGCCACCTGGTGTTGATTGGATACTTTCAGTTGTAGTCCTCACACCAGGAACTGTAGTGTATCCAACCGTTGTCAGAACTGAAGGAATCTCTGTTATTGGACCAGTTATCGTAGTTATTCTTTCTTCACCTGAAGGTGTAGTTGTGCCACCGGGTGTTGATTCGATACTTTCAGTTGTAGTCCTTACACCAGGAACTGTAGTGTATACAACCTTTGTCTGAACCGAAGGAGTCTCAGTTATTGGACCAGTTATTGTAGTTATTCTTTCTTCACTTGAAGGTGTAGTTGTGCCACCTGGTGTTGATTGGATACTTTCAGTTGTAGTCCTCACACCAGGAACTGTAGTGTATCCAACCGTTGTCAGAACTGAAGGAATCTCGGTTATTGGACCAGTTATCGTAGTTATTCTTTCTTCACCTGAAGGTGTAGTTGTGCCACCGGGTGTTGATTCGATACTTTCAGTTGTAGTCCTTACACCAGGAACTGTAGTGTATACAACCTTTGTCTGAACCGAAGGAGTCTCAGTTATTGGACCAGTTATCGTAGTTATTCTTTCTTCACCTGAAGGTGTAGTTGTGCCACCGGGTGTTGATTCGATACTTTCAGTTGCAGTCCTCACATCAGGAACTGTAGTGTATCCAACCGTTGTCTGAACCGAAGAAATCTCAGTCGTTGGACCAGTTATCGTAGTTATTTTTGCTTCACTTGAAGGTGAAGTTGTGCCACCGGGTGTTGATTCGATACTTTTTGTTGTAGTCCTTACACCAGGAACTGTAGTGTATCCAACCGTTGTCTGAACGGAAGAAATCTCGGTAATAGGACCAGTTATTGTTGTTATTCTGTCTTCACTTGAAGGTGTAGTTGTGCTACCTGGTGCAGATTCGATACTTTCAGTCGTAGTCCTCACACGAGGAACTGTAGTGTAACCAACCGTTGTCTGACCTGAAGGAATCGCCGTTATTGGACGAGTTGTCGTAGTTATTCCTTCTTCCCTTGAAGGTGTATTTGTGCCACCGGGTGTTGATTCGATACTTTCAGTTGTAGTCCTCACTCCAGGAATTGTAGTGTATCCAACCGTTGTCTGAACCGGAGAAATCTCGGTCGTTGGACCAGTTGTTGTAGTTATTTTTTCTTCACTTGAAGGTGTAGTGGTGCTACCTGGTCCTGATTCGATACTTTCAGTCGTAGTCCTCACGCCAGGAACTGTAGTGTAACCAACCATTGTCTGACCTGAAGGAATCTCCGTTAATGGACGAGTTGTCGTAGTTATTCCTTCTTCCCTTGAAGGTGTGGTTGTGCCACCGGGTGTTGATTCGATACTTTCAGTTGTAGTCCTCACGCCAGGAACTGTAGTGTATCCCACCGTTGTCTGAACTGAAGGAATCTGCGTTATTGGGCCAGTTATCGTAGTAGTTTTGCCTTCACCTGAAAGTGTAGCTGTGCCCCCTGGTGCTAGTGTGATACTTTCAGTTGTAGTTGTGATACCAGGAACCGTAGTGTATCCAACCGTTGTTTGATCCGAAGAAATCTCGGTCATTGGACCAGTTATTGTTGTTATTCTTTCTTCCCTTGAAGGTGTGGTTCTGCCACCGGGTGTTGATTCGATACTTTCAGTTGTAGTCCTCACACCAGGAACTGTAGTGTATCCAACAGTTGTCTGAACTGAAGGAATCTCGTTTGCTGGAATTATAGTCGTAGCAAATCTGTCTTCACCTGAATGTGTAGTTGTGACACCTGCTGTTATCGTGGTTTCTTTTGCTGTAGTTGTTATAGCAGGAGCAGTAGTGTGTCGATCGGTTGTCTGAATCACCGGAATCTCTGTAATGTCAACTGTGGCAGTGATTTCTTCCCTAGGGTGCGGGGATTGCGTGGAAGACAGTGGAGGTTCAGGTCCTTTTAGCTTTGTGACTGGTTTTTGTGTGGTCGTCCGAAATACTGTTACCTGAGTTGTACTGTCATAGGATTCCGTCTCTGTCTCGGCAACGATATCGGTATAGTGTGTACGCATTTCTGTTTGGTTTGCTAAATATATTGTTGTATATTTAATGGTCGTGGCAGTCGTGTCCGAACGTTCAAACGGTATTGGCTGTGTTATGTTTTCTATAGGAGAAGGCATATCAAAAAGTATAGGAATGCATTTAACAGTAGTATTGCCAATAAAACTATCAGCGCAAATACATGTGACTACGCGATGTGCTTTTACAATACATAATGCAGACTCCGCACAAACGACTATACAGGGATCAACGCATTGCTCTAGCGCGCTGCACTGAAGTGTTTCGTCGCAGTCCGCATCTTTTGTACAGTTGGCACCCGCCGCCGACGGGGTGAGAGTAGGAGTTGTTATTGCTGCGTGAGTTTGTGTTTCGTATTTTTACATTTTTATTTTCGTTTTGATAGAGTAGAGTTTGATTTTTACATGTTGATAAGATAAAAAATATGTTAGATATAAAATATAATATGTACATTTGTGAGTAAATTTTTAATTGTTTTTAGGAGTTGGTATTTGAGGGTAAATACATATATATATATACATAATAACAGTTGCTAGAGTATAGATAGGCAGGAATTGACTATAACTGAGGGATCTTTGTCTTAATATTGGATCAGCAGGTATACCAACGGGAACAAAAGGGTCATAAGTCTATTTAAATACTAAGTTTTTACTTTTTCAAGGTAGTAGGATTTAGGTTTTAATATTTAATATTTAAAGTTTAGAGTTACTTTGTACTTTTATACAATTAGTTAGCTACACTGGTTAACCATTAGTAATACTTTCGACTTTAGTATGTTACGATACCAAACATTTTAGGTAAATATGTTCTGTTGAATTAATTGAAATATTAACTTTTGTTTTAATTTGCTGCTGATTGCATTGATTAATTTTCATTAAACTGTGGCATGAGCATGTGTGAATGTGTAGAGGATTTTATTGTTTGTTAGTTTGGAATTTTGAAAAAGTATCAAAATCACATCTTCAAGATTGGAATTGTTGAAAAAAGCTATGAATATTTTTCGTTAAATTGAAACTTTAATGGGCCTTATTAATATTTTAAGCATTGTTGTTGGTAAATAATTTACATTTCATTTACAGATGGTTGAGTTCTCATTGCTAGGCAGAAGAGACGCACTAACTGCTTGTTTTTGTTATATATTCCATGAGCCTCTCATGAAAAGCATTTCATTTTAGATTAGTTTACATTTTTTAAACGGATAAATTTTAGTTGGCCTCAATAGAGGAAGTGTGCGGACACTACCCCGGAGAGTGCATACATAGCAAATTGAGTATGTGAGCGCACGCGCAAGGAGTGTGTGACATTATTAGAGAGAAGTTTTAGGAGATTGAACAGAGCGTGAGAAAGAGAGTACATGGTTGTTTTTTTGCTTTTGTAGTAGTATATTTCACACTTATACAACTCTAGACGTATGCTTTACCTTTTTGACATCCATTCTTGGCATCGGCTATAAATCCGGGCGGGCAGAATTTACATATCGGCTTGTGATCCTCGACGATGCATGGCGAGTTGGGCGCGCACGTTGCAAAGTCGCACGGATTTACGCACTGATACGAGCGACACGCCAGACCCGACGGACAGCCGGCATCTCGCAAACAAATTGATATGGACGGCTGACAATCCTTCATACATATACACACTGGCTTGTGATCCTGCACCTCACAAGATTTATTCTCTGCACAAATTGGCTGGCGACCAACAGGGACCACGCACGGACTACGACATTTCCCCTCACTACAAGCCATATTTGAGGCACAATCATCATCGCGATAGCATTCGCGCTTCTCGGGCGCACACGTTAGTTCACCATATTCGTTCACAATGAATCCTGACTTGCAGACACACACCGGCTGGTGTCGACGGGTTTCACACTTTTTACTTCCGCTGCAAATGAATAGTGGATTTTGGCATGGATCGGTACATTGGCCATAGTGGCTACACTGCAAGGTATCGGGACAATCGGTGTCCTGTGTGCAGGGTATCTGTTGCTGTGGATCACGTGGTTGAACTGCTGTGCCATCCGTACATTTCGGATCGGGTTTACATTCGACCTCAGGACGTCCGATATAGCAACTGGGGCAGGAGCAACGCGGACGATGCAGAACGCTTTTGCAAAGCGCATTTGCACCACAAACGCCACGCACCGAACAAGGGTTTACACAGTGTCCTTGCAGGCATGATTTTTCGCTGGGACATTCGACGTCTGATGTGCATTGTTCGGTGTCTAAAATGGAATTTTAAGTGTCCGAAAGAAAGAGTGAGAGATAGAGAGACGGGCAGGTTGGTAGTGATTGCGTTGTTGTATATTTTTGGTTTAGAACTTTTATTACATAGGTGCATATATTTGAGGGATGGCATTTGGGTATTTAGCGACTTATAATGCACAAAAATAGTGAGAAATAGGAGGAAAATTATGCGAGAAATTAAAGAGAACTCTTGGATAGCGACAAAAGAAAAATTTGAGAACTGAAGTTCATATCAATAATTTTGTAGAAAGAACGATTGTGCAGAATATAAAGAGAGAATTTGGGAGATATCACCCGAGAGTGGCGTGAGGAAAACATATGCTTGCACATTGAGAAGGGAAAAAGAGAGTTTAATTTGTTGCTTTTGAAGATCGTGCAGTCAAGAGCCAAATCGAGCAGAAAAGAGAAGAGTAAATAGATGAATGAGTGAGCAACATTAACTTGCTAACATACAATTCCAGATCTCAGCGCAAGTAATCATAGAATGCGCGAGTGAAACGGAATAACAAGTGGACGACTGCGCGTGCGAGGAAGAGGGATTTTTTGGGATAAAAATTAAAGAAACTTAACAAATAAACTTAAACTAGCCCTAAACTATATGATTAATTTGGGTTAGAGAGTGGGGGATGTAGTGTCGCGTGACCTATTGGATTTTTGCTTATGTGTTTGTTGTAGTTGTAACATTTTAGTGACAATAAAAACTGTAACTTGTTTGTCAGTGAGTGGGTTTGTGTTTTGTTTGCTTGTGTGGGTGGTGGAGGGTTTCGGCTGTGTGGTGGGTAGCGTGGTGGATTCAGTGGAGGAGAGGTTCGTCTAATATTTAGGTTAGGTTGAGATAAAAGAAAAAATATCAAACTTTGTTTTGCAAATGAGTTTTTGTGTGCGTGAATGCGAAATGAATCTAAGAAAACTGAGTATACTTCCGAGGATGTATATTTGAAAACCAAAATTAGAAAAGGATTGTTATTAAATGTTAAGAAGGTAGTTTACATTTTTTTATTTAATTAATATATATTACCTTTACTTAATTTTGTAGGTGTAAATTAAGAGAAAGTGCAATATATTTTTCTCACCGAACAATTCAATATGATTTTTATATTAAAAAGTCGATGGTGTGTTAAAAAAACAAAATTAATAAAGAACTGTGAAGGGGAGACATCTCACATTTTCATGATCTCAGCAAAGGTGTCTTAGTAGTAGTAGTATTTAGTCAGTAATTGACTTTTGTTCTTGTTATTTTCATTTTGATTTTGTTAGATGTTGGATTTAAGCGAGTTATTTGTGTGGATTTATTATTTGAGTAAATGATTCGTATAATTTTTTCAATTTTTTTTTTTGCCCAATACACGTTTGTTCATTTGTGAATCTGAGTTTATAGCAATAATAAAAAAAAGCAACTTTTTATATATAAATTGGCACATATTCTTTGAGAATGGCGGCAGCTGTTTGGAAAGTTTATCAAACAGAGTATGAGTGCTGACTTTTGACAGATTTATTTTTGCCAAAGCTAACGAAAATGCGTAATTAGTTGAAAGTTTTTCTTAGTAATAGTAAAACTATGATTAGTCAAATAAAAGCAATTAGCATAGACAATCAAAATTATCTTTTTTCAGTTTGCAAAGAATGGCCAAATGATGTTGAAATTAGTTTCGAGTTTTTAACAAGGTTCGAAAACACCAACATATTATTTTTAAACCGGTATTTATGTAGCGGATTCTGGGACTTATAGCCCCAGAACATTTTGGCAGTTTTGTTATTGAAACAAGCTCGGCATGTTTTTAAGAAATATAAAAAGGGCAGTCTGGCACGCCAGTTGAATAGTCGACATTTTTAAAATTAACAGATGGTAGTATATGCCCGAAAGCCATACTTAGATTTATGATTTTTAAAGCCGCATACTGTGGTGGCAATTTTTATTGAAACATTTTGTAAATAACGAAGATGAGTAAAATTTGTTTTAAGTTGGGAAATAAACTCACTTTAATACTACATATTAATATAGTTTGAAATTGTTGACAGACATTTTTTGCGTCTTGAGTTTTAAGCCTGTCAAAATATTTTTGAGAATATTAAGAATATGCGCCAATCATTTTGGAAAAAAATGAGTCTGCTTTTTTCTTCAAATACTATTCATTCCTTCGCCTTTATATAAAAGTTCTAAATTACAGTTTTTGCAAAGCAAAGCAAAATTACTTATATTTTTTTTTGTCTGTTTTTGAAATTCGTACGACATCCAACACATGCGCTCTGCCCTAAGGCGTACACTTTCTTGTGGTACTTCATGAAATATTTATATGTATGTATATGCAAGTTGTCCAAAAGCAGTACGCATATATATAAATTAAAAAAAAGTATATACATACATACATATTATATATAAAGGGAAAATTATAAAAGGAAGATTTTGTGGGAGAGGTACTAAATTCTGCTTTTCAAAATTCTTTTGCATGAAAATTCTGTAAAAATCAAAAAAAAAATTCTGTCCAGCCTAAATTCTTTTGATTCAATATTCTGTATTTAAAATTCTGTATGATCAAAATGATGGAGAACTGAAATTCTGTATATTAAAATTCTGGAATCAAAATTATTTTCGATCAAAATGCTGTAACAATATAACCAAATAAGCAGATAACCTAATAAGCACGCTTACCTGAATAGCACATTTATTTTATGAATAATGGAATTCTGATTTTATAGAAACAAAAATTCAAAAATTCATTCAAAACAAAAGTTATTACATTATAATGGCGAAACAATTATTATATTATTAAATTTTTAGCAGTTCGCTTTATAAAAGAAACATGCCTTAATATAAGCCTTTTTTGTTATTCTTTTAATTCTGTTGTTTGCTTTTACAGCCTTCTTCGTTTGACTAATTTTGTGACCATTTTGAATTTTAATATAGCTAGTTGTGCTTTCGCACAAACCAGCTCGCCTTTTAGATCATTAATTAGTTTGTACAACCCTGAGTTGCATTTCCCAACAATAACTTTTAGCCGTCGATGCCAAGCCTCAATACTGTTTTGCGTTCTGGGGAAAGCGATATTGGACTCATCGTGCACTGACCAAAATTTTGGTGGGTATTTTGGTATACAATGAAAGAATCGGAATTGATTAAAACAGTTAGGTATTTGAACGAAGTATACAGAAAATATTGCAATTATTCTACAATATATTTTGTCTGAAGCTATAAATACATACAAACATATGTATATTTGCTTTATGTAAATCTGTTTTGATAATATAGGAAACCATATGGGTCAAGACAAGTCTTGTATTGGCAGTATTTTGCTTTGCAAAACTCTATATTGAAAAATCGGAAGAGCATATGGAAAAATAAAAAAGTGCGCACTTTTTTTATTTATCCATATGCTCCTCCGATTTTTCAATACAGAATTTTGCAATGCAGAATTTTGACAATACATAATTTTGATTTACAAAATTTAAAATTACTGTGTTCCGCAATACAGAATTTTAACATTACAGAATTTTGCATTACAGATTTTTGAATACAGAATATTGAATACAAAATTTTAAATACAGAATTTTGAACCAAAATCATATTGTACCCGACCCAGATTTTGTATATGCTTTTTACAATGTTTTTTTTGTTTAATTTACAAATTACCAAAAAATTATTAAAAAATACTATTAATACCAAAACTAATTTGTACAAAACTTAAAAGCGCTTGGTCCAATACATTTTATTATTTTTACATATTTTTTAAGACGACTGTGTGGTTGTTTGTGCAACACAGCATGTATTTGTAAATATTTACAGGTGTTAGTATATAGCTCACTGCCAAGAAACAGTTTTATTTTTTAGATATATGTACAACTTACTAACTAATGCAAAATACCAAAAATATTTGTTTGTGTTAGTCAATTTAGTTACAGCTGGCTGGTTTTCGGAACCCTAGGCGTTACTTATTATTATTTTATGTTTAATTCCAATGCTGTATAATTTTATAGATTTTTTATGTTGTATGCTTCTTATAAACAAACTAAAATGCCAATATTAAAGTAAATAATTTGTGATAGGTGTAGAGAGGCACGAGCAGAGAGAGAGAGAGAGAGAGAAGATTAGTGAGTGAATGTGGTTTTCCTTTTTGTACAAAGGACGGCTTTTAGGCGCACTGATTTGCTTGTGTAAATATTTAATAGTTGCAAAAAAAAACCAAAAAAAAAAAACAATATATGTAAGAGAGTTAAGATAAGGTGAGTTACGATTTCTTTGTTTTTAAATTTATTAAACATTATTTTTTGGGTTATGAAATCATATTGATCAGGCGAATTGTTGGTGTATATATAGCGTGCTTTCGATTAATTAAAAAAATGCCAAATAAAAAAGTTCAAAATATTTTGCTGGCATATGTGAACCATGTGAGAATTGTCCCGTCCACAGTTCCCAATCTGAGACGTAGTTGATTTGTAAAAAAATTTATTTAATATAAAAAATTATATCTTTTCATTACTCTTATAATTATTTGTAATTTAGGACTTTCACTGTTTCTCAACATTACATTTTAGTTTAAAATTTGTTCAAGACTTTTAAGTTCTCGTTTTCACACTCGTTTTGAAAAAAATATTTATTTCACGTGTTTCAAACAGCAGGGGTCAACAAGTGAAGGATCACATGGATATTGGAAGGGAATGCACGTTGTCAAAGGATGTGGGGGATCACACAGCTGTAACTAGTAAGTGGAACTGTGTGTTTCTGTAAACGTATGCGTGTGTATGTGTGTGTGTTTGTGGGCGTGTGTTTGCGGAGATCGGTGTCATTGTAGTAACTCGTCATTTTTATTCTGCCGTTATGCTTCAAATTATTTATATACTTTTGTTGATTTTTTGCCAATCGGTGGTTATTTTTTTTGTAGAATTTTGTTGTTGTTGTTTGCTTTACTTATCGCTATCGCGGCGCTTGATCCGGTTTTGCAAATGTGCTTCTTATGATTTTTCTTCTGCTGTTAAATTTTTAGTATTAGCTCAACTGGTTGCTGTTGCTGTATTTGTTGTTTCAGCTACAATTTTGTACACAATTTTTACTTCGTTATTTGCAGGATTAGAAATTTATACGTGGTTAGGTACATATAGTTATTACTGCAATATCGCTTTACGATATTAAGTGTACAGTTAATACGGAGCGGGTGGGGGTTAAAAGGATGATGAGGCAGCCAGGAGAGGGATATGATGAGCTTGAGGTGGTACAACAACGATTAATTATTTCAATAACAAAAAATTTAATGAAAAACATTTATCGTCAGACTCAAAACCGCAAATTGTGTTTGTGAGCTTAAAGGCTACACAATGCTGTCTTATAAATTAATTTAAAATGCGTTGGAAGCCATGTTTGCACTAAAACCTGACAAAACTTTTTTGGGATTTTAAAGCATTTATAAAAGTTTCGTTCGAAAGCTTTCGACTTAAAACTTTAAAATTCGGCCTATGAGTTCATAAAAACTCTAGAGCTATTATTTACCTTACTAACATTTACAGCCAAATTCTGTGCACTTGATAAATTCACCATCTTCCGCATTTTCAATATTGATTATTTATGAAATGTTGGTATTCTGTGTCAAAAATAAAACCCTCAATTGGCAAGATGTCAAATTGTTTTAACAAATCAACACATTTCTGAACGATTGAAAATTTATCTATTAAAGCTACACAAATCAGGTAGCATGATCGCGTTTTTATTTTATGTAAATATTTAAATAGCTTAAATTATGTAGAAGTAATGGAAAATTGCGTGTTTTACGTTTTTGCGGACCGTACTGCGTATAATAACTTCTTAGTTCTATCAAGTTATGCACAGAATACCAAAAAGCTTTCGACTTCATAAAAATCGTAATTATTTGTAAATTTTCTGTTAATTTGGTTCTTAGGAATTCTGTGTTTTGTCGAACATTACAACATTCCACTATTTAAAGTATGTAAAGTCTTGAAAGTTTGGCATATCAAAGGATGTTACTTTAGGATACATAAAATAACGTATCTTGAAGCTTTCAAAAAAGTTGTATTGAACTTTTCTTCAGTGAAAGTTCTAAGGTTGTCAACGTTTTTGCAGGTGTTCGTAAAATTTTGATTTCGAGAGCTTTAAGTTTCACGAGGAAAATAGAAATTATATTTTGTCACACATTTGCGTCTTGAAAACAGGTTTTAAACTTGAGCCTTAATAGTAAAGTTAACAGAAGAATACAGTTCTTGAACTGACAATTACATTTATTTTGCCTGGAGGTTGAATTAACGTGAAAACACGACTTGGGCGGTGCAAGTTTTCTTTAGCAGAGCTCATAAAGGCCAAAAGTAAAAGCAATATGAAAATATAAAACGGTATAAAGGGTTAAACTTTCGATGCAGGCTCCTTTTTTTAGTGATATTATAGTCCATTGCTGTTTTCCAAGATATTTAAAGTGTTCAAAGATTAGCTTTTGAGTTCTCCAGCAAACTTAGCCTTTACTGAGCTATTCAAAATGTTATGTTATGAAATTAAATAACATGCGTTTCTTGGAAGTCGTCTATTGTGTTATACCAAGACTATGGCTATGGTTAGATTCTAAATACACAGAAGTGTAACAACAAAGTTATCGATATGAATTTTAATCGTAATGCTTGTCATGCGGCAGGCAAGGGAAAGTCTCCGAGTACGTTTCTGCCATTAAAAAAAGCTTCTCATCAACTAGCGATCGAAAACGTTATAAGACCGTAGGGCACCTAGGAGGGGTGAAGGAATCTGGCCTAAACCAGCTCAGATTGTTTACGCCACTTTAACATTTTAACACATAGTATGTATGTATATAGCGTGGAATAAGTATGTAAATAAATGTTGAAAAAGTTTTCAAGCTTGTGTAAATGAATGTTGTTTTTAGTTAAATAAAGCTTTTTGAAATTATAGATGGATTTAATAATAAAAATGTTATGTTAATATTCATTCCATATATATATATACATATACATATATGATATATAATTGGCGCGTATACCCTTTTTGGGTGTTTAGCCGAGCCTCCTCCTCCTATTTGTGTTGTGCGTCCTGATGTTGTTCCACAAATGGAGGGACCTACAGTTTCAAGCCGACGCCGAACGGCAGATATTTTTTTGAGAAGCTTTTTCATGGCAGAAATACACTCAGAGGTTTGGCATTGCCTGCCGAGGGGCGACCGCTATTAGAGTTTAGTTTTTCTTAATTTTGGTATTTCACCGAGATTCGAGCCAACGTTCTCTCTGTGAATTCCGAATGGTAATCACGCACCAACCCATTCGGCTACGGCGGCCGCCCATATTCATTCCATACATGTATTATCAAATTTTGAAGGAAAGCTTTTGTAGCTCTAAGCGATTAAAGCGCTTAGAATGAATGCGAAAAAATGTATATCACGCTTAGATAGTATAAAAACAAAAAAAAAAAAAAAAAACAAAAAATAAATAAATAAAATAAAAAGACTTCCTGAACTATTTAAGTGACCCAGTGCATGACGATTACACTACGAAATAGTGCTGAAAAAGTGTTTACCAACTTCAAATTCTCAACTTAAGTATTCTAATAACATGGAGATGGACGCCGGTGCCCGTATGGACATTTTGCCTGTATTGCAGTTGTCAGTCTGGCTTTAAAATTAATATAGGTAGTATGCAATGAGAATATTCTTCTATTAGAAGATTTCCTTTTTGTTGGAATTTTACAGTGCGCATACAAAATGTTAATATTAAGTATACATAGGTACATCTACAAACATACTTAATTTTTCAGATTTGAATTGTTTGATGCATTTGATTTATCACCAAATTTACCATATAAAAAATTAGTTTTTAAATTATTTAAATATTTCAGCCTTATCATGAGTTTCGCTCAGTTGGCTTCATCCGAAGCAAATTCCACTTCGAATCAGCTGGTGTAATTCGAACTTAAGATATGAACTCTCTGAGCGCTACATGAAAAGTTGAATATTTTTAAGTATAGTGATCTATTGACAATTTTGATAAAATTTAATAAGCATTCAATGGCAGGGTTTTGCTAAAGGAAGATAAAATATGAGAGCTCGGAGACAGCTGAGAGACACGTTCCCACGGCAGTCGGTTCCGCCTTACCGGAACGAGCCGGATTTATATTCGGTCAAGGACTGTCACTCCTGAAGCATGCCTCTTTATTGCTGGAATATTATAGGCTAAACAAAGAAGCTTTTAAATTTTTGCTAGTTGTATTAACCATTTCCACATTACCACATTCGAGACAAAAATGTGTACCATATGCATATGACATAGTTAATCATCCCTGCTATGCTTGCTATGTTTGAAGAGATACGAGTATAAGTAATATTTTAGGTCACTTAAAGTGTTCAAAAATAGTTTATCACGTTGTTATGTATGTATCTGAAAATATTTGAATACAATTTTAGAACTTATTATTTTGGATTGTACTGCCCATGAAATTTGTTTTTATTCTTATCAAAATAAATTAGGTCTCGCTGCTAGGAAATATTTTCCTTTCCACATAGTGTTCTGGATAATGGTTTTCTTTTACTGGGATGGTTTTTTCAGGATAAGTGATGAAGGATGTGTGTATGTGTGTGTAAGTATATATGGGGACGTGTATGTGAAGGTGTGTTTTTTAAGGAAAACTGACTTTTGTTGTGCAACGATTAACAACATATGTTTAGTATGTATGTAATATTGTATACTTGTAGCAAATGTTGTACTACATAGCGGATCCGAGTTAGAGGCCTACTGATTTATGTGTTTAAATTTAGAATTGTTTTTTTTATCAACAATGAAAGCATATTTGGAAAGGGTTATTTTTCTATTTGCGTTGCTATTAATTTTGTGGCACGAATATGTAAATGGTATATGTATTTTGTATGTAACTATAAATCATATATGCATGTGTTACATGTATGTATGTAGGCACAGATTGGGAGACCGCGATAGCGACAGCGACATTCCACGAACTTTCATATGCGTTAAAGTTTGTTTTGTTTTTTTAAATTTTGTTTTTCAAGTTGGTATTTAAGTTTTGTATATCACACTTGAAACATGGAAATGTATTTGACGTACGAATAGTATAAAGCGCTGTATGTTGATTTGCTTAGAAAAAAATGCTGATAAGAAAACTCAAAAATTATAAAATTCAAATAAAAAGTAAATAAAAAAATAAATATACCTAAGCTAAGCGAAATTGAAATGAAAAATATTTAAAGTGCACTAAAATGTTTTATATTTTTAGCAAACTATTTTGCTCAGTGTAGTTTTTAATATTTCTCTTTCTTTCCTGCGATTTGCTCTCTTCTTAGTTTATTTATCCTGTCTATGGGACATTAAAGACATCGCGAGTTTATATTATTTTGTATATGTTTCCAGATGTGTGGGTGTGTTTGTGTGATACGTTAAGAATGGCTAAAACCCCATCAACTATTGTATATTTGTATTAAACTCCAAATATTGCTTTTATTGTATTTAAACACACTACACTGTGAGAAATATTTGCTTAATAACAACTGTTAACCGCAATCGAGTGATTATTTTTGCTGTGTAAGAGGTTAAATTCAATTCATAAAATTTGGTAAAACAATTAGGTAATTATTTAAAATTTTTCGACTTTACATAATGTTCAATTAAAATTATTTAATAAGAAATATTTGTTAAACTAATCAAACAAACATATTTGTAAAATTGGGGTTAATTTTTGTATTAAATATTTATATGCCAATACTGTATATTTTCTTTTTCTTTTTGAAATTGCATAAAAAACATAAATCTCGACTCAAACAATGGTTACTCACAAAATAAATATTATTTAGAATTAATTGTGTACGCTATTGGTAGTATTAGACGAGGTCTCAAATGTTTATTTTTGCAACAAAACAAAAAATAAAGAGAGGCTAAACTAAAAAGTCTGCAATTAAAAAAATCTGTACTAAACTCGATAGGATTGCTAAAAAGTTCTGGTTATTGTTTTTATTTATCAATTTAAATATACTAAAGGATACATAAAATGGCAGTAGAGTTTCGGTACTTACCATGCCGGCAGACATACTCGACTCCTTGGCGTACACATTCGCCGGTAATACAACCCTGAGTGCGGCAGTCTTCTTGGGGTGGTGTTAAGTAACCTAACAAGTAAATGGAAGGTGAAACGAAGTTAGTGAAAGTATATAGATTAAATGAAGAAAAGTGTAAGAAATGTTAATCACAACAAAAACTTTTCTAAAATTTCGAAACATTAAAAAAAAATTAATTGTTTTCTCTTTTTTTTTCACATCTGCTTCTTCATACTCACATTGCACATACGCATCGCCGTATGGGAATTCCTCGGGACAGTAGCATTGTGCCTCGTTGTGCTCCAGTACGTGACAAGCAGCATTCTGCCCGCATGGCTGCTCTGCGCATGCATTCACCAGATGTCCTTCGCATACACATCCCTTGTGTGCATCTCCCATACAACCGTCCATACAGGCACACTCATATCCACCAGGTACTTCTATACATTTGGAATTTGCGCCGCAAGGATCATTCGCACAGCCGCCATACAATGAGCGACATTCAGTTTCGGGGCTGCCAAAGTAGTCGGGTGGGCATGAACATTGCGGTTTGCGATCCACCACACGACATTGAGCATTAACTCCACATGCGCCATATTCCAAGCAGGGATTGCGACATTTGCCAGCATCACAGCGTTTATTGGGCTCACAATCGGCATCTTGCGCACATTGGAATTGCACGCATTCTTTGCTCGGTTCACCTTCATAGCCATCGGGGCAATAGCATAACATACGATGATCGGAGATAGTGCAGAGCGCATTGCGTCCACAGGCTGACTTGCCAGCACACGGATCGGCACATTTGCCTTTGAGGCAGCTTTGGTCGGTGGGACAGTCGGAGTTAGCCTTGCAGCCAGCAAGGCAAGTACCGCGTTCACAGAGTTGTCCGAGTGGGCAATTGCGTCCGGTGCCGCACTTCTGGCGACATTTACCACGTGTGCATACTTGACCGCAAGCGCAGTCGTCGCTATGCGTACATGTTTCGGCGCAGTAGGTATTCGTTTCATCACATTGGCAGGTGGGACTACAGCGCTGTGGAGGTTGTTGACAACCGCTGAGTCCGTCGCCGAGGAAGCCATTCGGGCAGCTACATTGGACACCGTGGTTGACCACCAAGCAGTTGGCACATTGCCCACATTGTCCAGGCGTCTCACAGGGATTTTTACATTTCTTATTGACGCACGCCTCATTGCTCGGGCAGGTGAGATCATTGCGACAGCCAATTTGACAAACGCGATTTTCGCAGATTTGTCCTTGCGCGCAAGCAGAGTCAGTGTTGCAAACGGTGCGACAGGTGCCACGCATGCAGCGCTCATCCGCTAGACAGTTTTGATCATTTCGACATTTTCCTTGACAGCTGCCACCGTAACAGATTTGGTTTGCATCGCAATTTTCGTTCTGCACACAGGCGATGCGTGGTGCTTTGCATGATATATCTGCGTTGCCGACTAGACCTTGCGGGCATGAGCATTGCTTGCGATGATCAATTACTAGACATTCGGCATTTGTGCCGCAAGTGGCTGGTTCGGCGCAAGGATTCACGCACTGTTGATTAACACAAGCCAGATCGAGTGGACAACCCTGATCCGAGCGGCAACCAGCTACGCAAGTTAGACCTAAGCAAACTTCGCTGCTGCGACAATCATCATCTCGTCGACAAAGTGGCTTACATACACCTCCTTGACAACGTTCATTCGAAAGACAGCCCGCATTGTCGGCGCATAGCGGACGACAGGCAAACTCAAAGCAAGCCAATCCATTTGGACAATCGCGATTTTCATTACAGTCGAGTGGTGGACTGCGCACACAGCCAACCTGTGGTGTAGGGTTCGGCACCATGCCGTCAAGACAACTGCAAATAGCGCGATGATTAGACACGGAACAGACAGCGTTTGGACCGCAAGGATTCTCTAGGCAAGGATTAGTGCACTTGTCATGGCGGCAGGACTCGGAAGCGCTACAGTCGTCGTCAATACGACAGCCATATACGCATTTATTGTGCAAACAAACATGCCCGAGGAAGCAATCATTATCCACTCGGCAAGTCACTAGAATGGTAGGAGAAGGTGCAAAATTAGTTATTCATTAAGTATTCTAATATGGTTCCTATACTTTTTATTCCAATACTTACGCATACAGCTACCACGCAGGCACTTTTCATTCAACGCACAATCCTGATCGCTTTGACAAGCCGGCTGACACATTGAGTCGTGACAGTTATAGCCTTCCCGGCATTCTGCATCACTGTTGCAGGCTACTGGTATGCGTACACATTCCACGTCCGGATTACCAGTGAAACCGGCTGGGCAGGCGCATTGTTTATAGTGAATTTGTATGTGACATTCAGCATTCATACCGCAAGCTTGTGCCTGCAGGCAGGGGTTTACACACTGGCCACCTTGACACACCTCAGATGAGCCGCATTCGGTGTCGAGTATGCAGGCAGCTGCAAAATGTGAAGGATAGGTTAGCTATGCTTCGCTCAGGATTTCGCAATAATGTCTCGTCTGCTTTTCATTGAATGGTCCTTAGTTGAGTAGGTTATGTAAGTTATTTTTTTATTGTGGTAATTCTGTAATGTTACACGTCCGAATCGTCTGTTGCCCTAATCTGTTTAAACTTCGAATCCTTTAAATTTGTGTTCTGCGAGAGAAAAACTAAATAACTTCTTTGAGGATGACTTTTTTCTCATGAATGGGATCTGAAAGGGCTCGGAGACCAAGCCAAATAAAATAAAACCTTAACAGTGCTGAGAGTGTCCTAAGAGACATATTCAATTCCAATTATTTTTCTTAGGTAATAATTTGTAAATATTTATTTGTAAAGGGTGGTTTAAAGAGCCGATATTGAATGTGAACCACACCTAAACGTCAAGTTTTTTTCTGCATTTCATTTGATATTTTTCAATTTCAGACTAACTCAATTCGAATCATGGAAGGATACACAATCGACCAACGCATTGAAGTTATTCAATTATTATGAAAACGGGCGTTCAAATCAAAATGCATATTGAGCACTTTGTGATTTCAGTGATGAGGCACATTTTCACCTCAGTGGATTCGTCAATAAGCAGAATTGCCGCATTTGGGCGAATGATAATCCAAGAGTGATTGCCGAAAAATCAATGCACCCAAAAAGAGTGACTGTTTGGTGCGGTTTATGGGCCGGCGGCATCATTGGGCCGCATTTTTTTCCGTCGATAAGCCAGCAACAACTCAAGAGCTAAAGGATGAGATAATTGGGCACATTAACGGCATAGAACCTCAATTATGCCTCATCGTCATCGAAAATTTGGAGCATCGGATGGCGGTGTGCCGCCGAGACCACGGCGGCCATTTGGCCTATTGCCTCAAATGTCGATAGCAACATTTCTTTGTCTTTGCCCCAATGCCATTTGCCCGGCGCCATTATTGTGCAGTCGTCGGCGTATGAAACCAGGGAGACTCCCTCTGGTGGCTGGGGGAGTTTCGAGACATAAAAGCTAAAAAGCAAGAGTGAAAGTCCCTTGCGTAACTCCTTGGTTTATTTTCCTCTGTTCTGATATTTGGTTTCGAAACAGCACCGAGGAATGACGACTACTCAGGTAGTTTGCGGTCCACCTCTTCACCCCTGATGGGAGTAGCGACTGTAAGATATCATCTATTAGCGTGGCGTGGCTGACTGTATCGAAAGCCTTTTTTAGGTCCAACGCTACTAGGGCAGTCCTTTCGCAGGGCAGTTTTGGTTGAGCCCGCGGTTTATCTGAGTGATAATGCGGGTGAGTGCTGTGGTGGTGCTGTGTACTCTTCGGAAGCCATTCTGGTGTTAGGCTGGGGTCAGATGTTTCGTGTAGAGAGGGAGTAGAAGGGCTTCAAGTGTCTTCAACACTGGGGAAAAGAGAGTTATCCGATGATAAGAATCCCAGGCTTTAGTAGTGGGACCACTTTCCCTGATTTCCACTTGTCAGGAATAATGAGAGTGGCCAAATACATATTGAAGACTCTTGTGAGGTACACCATATGAAATCAATCATATGAATTTTGTTTTGTTTGCCCTCGCTGTTCAGGAACTTATATTAAGCAGACGGGGGTTGGTTTATGTGGACCTTTCTATCTAAGAATCTAAACAAAAATTGATTGTAAGATCTAAAACGCCCTTGGCCGAGGACTCAATGAGTTGACGTATAGTTAGTACGTGGAGACTGTAAGCCTAAAAATCTTCGTTATCGAGAACTATTTGTCTGTGGGTTTCAAAACCGGGCACAACCGAATGATATTGACGCCCAAACCCATTTAGCTACGGTGATTTATTCAAATTTTAAGTATATTTCGTTTTCCGTTACGTTTTAATTTCCAGAGTTTCAGAGTTAAAGCGACATTTTGAATTTTCTCTTTCCCAAAATTTTTATATTTGTTTTTTAGTTATGTTATCGGTATATCTTAATTTTTGCGGTAAGTGTTCACAATTCACCATGGACTATACTAGGTTTGGTTACATGTAATTAATTTCATACACATAAACACAAAGTATATATGTATATAGGTACTACACAGACCCATGTGTATGGAATATTTTGTAAGTAGGGTAGTATGCAGTGTAGTATTTAACTACAAAGTTAGCGCACTAAGGGGTTACTCTAAGAAGTAATTTATTTCTTGGTTTTACTATTTTCAAAATCTAAACCGTTCCGTAATTAGCGTTCGTTATATTTTTTGGTTCGCTGTATGTTAGTACTTACGTTTACATATACTATCCGAACAGTAGGTATTGGTCGGGCAGTCGCTGGTCATTTGACATGGTACGGGTAGTGGCTTACAGCCGGTAATCCGATCAGCGGGATTACCATCGTAACCATTACGGCATGCACAATGAGCTTGATGACCCTTAGGTATACATTCGGCATTCTTGCCACACTTAACATTCGCACAAACATCTTGACACTTGGATATACCATTAATTTTCGTGCATTCAGCATGCGGGGGGCAATCTTCATTAGTTTCACACTCCACCGCGGTGCGACAACCTTCGTTGTAGGGATCACCAACCAAACCTGGGGGACAAGTGCATTTAAAGGAACCGCGCGAATTGCGGCAACGAGCACCGGGACCACAAGGTGCATCCTTACAAAAGTTTATAACGTCACAGCGCATGCGCGGATCTCCGGTATAGCCCGGTTGACAGTGGCATACTTGCTTGTGATTTTCCGTAGTGCACAGGGCATTTTCTCCACATGGTTCGCCAATAAGGCAAGCTATCTTGCACATGTGATCATCGCATGTCTTGTCGTTGGAGCAATCCGTGTCCGTGCTACATTCAATCTTGCGACAACCACTCTTCGGATCACCGAAGAAGCCTTCCTTACATTCACAATCGGGCGCGTGACTGCGTGCAATACACTCGGCATTGCGTCCACAAATAGCGCGACCTAGGCATACATTTTCGCACGATGCTCGTCCGTAGGTATCCTGTATACAACTCTCGTTTACACCGCAGTCATCATCATCTCGGCAAAGCACCTCTTTGGTGCAAATACTGTTGAGGCAGTACTGGAATTCAGGACATGAGGAGTTCGTACGGCATGTGGGTTGACAGACGCCTTGTATGCACAATTGATCAGAAATGCAATCACGCACAGAAGAACAGAGCGTGGCGCAGATTCCATTGGTGCAAATTGTTCCAGAAGCGCATTGGCTGTCTGTGTTGCAGTATTGTAATGGTACGCAACCAAGTTGCGCATCACCGGTTGTGCCAGTTTCACAAGTACACATGCCGATGTGGTTTTGGGCGGTGCAACGTGAATTTGTACCGCAAACGTTTGGTAGAGAGCAGGGATCCACACATTTTGCATCCAAGCAGGCCTTTTCGTTGATGCAGTCTTCATTGTCCGAACATTCGACATAAACACATTCGATGGATGGATCACCACGTGAGTTCGGTGGGCATGCACAGATGGCGTTGTGTGACTGAGCTAAACAGGTTGCATTACGTCCACAAGCATTTTCACGTTCGCAAGCGTTACGGCAGCGAGCATTTTGACAGCTCGCGCTGGAAGGACAGTCTGAGTCGGTGAGGCATTCGATGGGATCGCGACAACCTACATTGATTGGATCGCCAATAAGACCTTCGGGGCAATGACACTGGAAGGTGCCGGGCTGATTTTGACAGAAGGCGGTGCTGTGGCAGGGATGAGACAGACATTCATCGATATCTTCGCAGACCCCGTTTACGAGCTGATAGCCCTCATAGCAGGAACACAATACTTGGTGATTAGCAACATTACAGGTACCTTTTCCACACGAAATATGATCGCAAGGCTTGATGCAACGGTTGGTTTCACTATCACAAGCCTTGTCGTTGGCGCAGTCATCATCCACGATACATTCAACTTTAAAGCAACCAACTACGTGTTCGCTGGGATCTCCTAAATGACCAGGAGGGCAATAGCAAGATGCCTGATGATTTTCAGCATTGCAGAGTGCATTCAGTCCGCATGTTGTATTAGTGCAAGGCTCCGTACATTTGTCGCTAACGCAGGCTAAGTTATTTGCGCAATCTTCATCCTTATAACATTCCTTAGGCTTGATGCAGCCTTGTTGGGAGAGCCCGTCGCCCACTGTACCTTCAGGACATATGCAACGGTATGAGCCGGGTAAGTTCTCACAGCGTGCTGTTGAATGACAAGGCTCCTCTGTGCATTCGTCAATGTCTGAGCAACCAAACGGTGTGCCAATAAAACCAGAGGCACATTTACATTTGCCGCTGAGACAGAGCTCTGTAGGTGGGCAATCAGCATCAGAATCGCAGCCAGGTTGACAGGTGCCATCGTTTTTGCAAATTTCGCCTGGCAAGCAGTTGTTGCTAGTGTAGCAAACTTTACGACAGACATTTTGGTAACAGCGTTCGCCAATAGCACAAGCAGATGTCTTCTGACAAGGAAGATTGCACTGGTTACCGATGCACATGTGGCCGCTGGGACACTGGTTGGTGGCCAAGCAAGGAGCGGGTACACGCACGCAACCTTGATCAGGTGTGGGATTACCTTCGAAGCCTTCTGGGCAAGTGCACTGACTGAGATGTTTATCTATACTACAAAGCGCATTTGGTCCGCAGATGCCACCCGCTTTGCATGGATCGGCACATTTGTTATTTATACATGATTGTTCGGCTGAGCAATCTTTGTTACTGCGACATCCAATAACGCAAAAGCCTTCAAGGCAAGCCAAACCTGATGTACATTGACTATGATCCAAACAAGGTATCACACAAATATTACTGAAACATTTCTCGCCGAACGAGCAGTCATCCGTATTACGACATGCCACGCGACACTGCCCGTTGTAACAAATATTTCCGCCGCAGTCAACGTCAGATTTACATCTAGACACCGAGCGTACGCAGCCATCCTTTGGTGAATCTCCGTTCTGTTGGAATTTCAGGGGACAAGTACAAACAGGTTTACGATTAACAACCTTGCATTCGGAGTTTTGACCGCAAGCATTCTCGCAGGGATCAATGCAGCGACCATTAGTGCAAATTGTATTCGCTGGGCAATCGGCATCGTCATTTGGGCATTGACTATCTGGACGACAACCGCTCGTTTCGGGATCACCAATAAAGTTTTCAGGGCAGCGACATATTGGGCCGTGGGGTGTGACCTCGCAAATGGCGGAATGGTGACAAGTTCCAGGAACACAGCCACTAACTTTGGTGCATTCCACCTCTGGTATTGGATTTCCTTTGAAGCCAGGTGGACATTGACAAACCGCGCGATGATCCTCGGCAATGCAAATGGAGTTCTCACCACAAGACTCATCATCACAAACATCGTAGCAAGTGTGTGTCATGCGATTGCACATTTTTGTTGGTGGACAGTCGTGATTGTAGACACATGGGACGCTCTGACAGCCATTGAAAGGATCATTGGGATCCCCCGCAAAAGGTCCAGGTGGACATTGACATTGAGCGAGATGGTTGTTGGTGATACAAACTGCATGTGGTCCACACTTCATGCTTTCGCAAGCTGGTCGGCAGGAGAGACTTTCGCTTGGTCCAAATTTAACACACGCTTCCGATTCAGCGCATTCAGCATTAGTACGACATTGATTTTTCGCCACTGGCTGACAACCATTCCGATCATTTGGGTTACCAACGAAGCCAGGTAGACAATCACAGCGGCCCTGGTGGTTGCGTGCCACACAAAGCGAGTTACCAGGGCATGTGAATTCATCACAAATTGAAATACATTTTAGCACACCGACCACATCTGGTCGGCAGGCAGAAGCTGTAGGGCAGTCCCTGTCGCTGGTGCAGTCTGGCAATGAGGGTTTTTCGCAGGAAGAAGTAACTGGATTCCAAACAAAACTGTCTGCGCAGTTGCATAAAGCAAGCCCATTCGCGTCGATATTACAAACTTCATTTGCGCCACAGACGACCTTCGAGCAACGATTGATACATCCTTTTGTTCCTTGCATATCGGGTCCGCACGAGTAGCCAGACTCACAATCATTGTCCGATTTGCATTTATCTTCAATATCTGGTACTTTCCGTTCTGGTTGACAGCCCACTTGCAAATTGCTCGGATTGCCAAAATAGCCATCAGTGCAGATACATGAAGATAGATGATTATTTGATACACAAAGCGCGTTAGGTCCACACTGAATCTTTGTGCAAGCATCGACACACTTTCGCAAACCTTTACCAAGTTGGAAACATATTTCTGAGTGTTTGCAGTCCGCATCGTTGTTGCATTGGCCATGAATGGTGCAACCACTATTGGTATCATATGGATCCCCAATATAGCCAAGGGGACAGATACATTTACCGCCATCACAGACTGCTCTCGGCCCGCAGGCAGTATTTGAGCACAGATTTTTACACTTTCCGCTCTCGCAAGTAAAGCCATCGGGGCATTCCACACGCGCGTTGCATTCACAACCCTCTGCATTATTACAGAAAATAGTATCGACCGGTTGACAACTGCTGAATGGATCACCGGCAAAGCCGGATAAGCACACACATTCGAAACCACCGTGGGTGTTGAGGCAAGCAGCGTTCAGACCACATGGTTTGTTCACGCATTCATCCACATCTTGGCAGCCTACATACGCATTACCGGTGAAGCCTTGTGGACAGATACAGCTAATTTGTTGACCATCAGCGCGACATTCAGCATTCGAGCCACAACTATTGGGTGAGCACATATTTTTGCTCTGTATACCACATCCTTCATAGGGGTTGCCGGTGGTGCCAGGATTGCAAGCGCATGCACTACTGCCGAAACCATACTCACAATGAGCATTCTCACCACAATTTGGATCACATTCAGCATATTTAACAGGTGGCACACACACGAGGTCTGGGTTGCCAATAAAGTTGGGTTCGCAAACACATTTGCCGCTGGTCTTATCGCAGGTGGCACCAATGCCACATACCACGCCATCACAGCGTTCCTTACAGCGACCATTGATACAAACCTGTCGCTCGGCGCACGGGCGTGATGCACTGCACTGATCCGTTGAGCACGAACCGCCTGGGAACGGATTACCAAAGAAACCGTGTGGGCATTTACAGGTTGGTCCTTCCGAAGTGGGTATGCATAGTGCTCCTTCGCCGCAAATGATGTCCTTACATTGCGATACACAGTCGCCATTTGGATCTTTGCTATAACCGACGCGACAGCGACACCAGCCCGCGTGATTTTCTGTCTCACAAAAAGCGTTGGGACCGCAAAGTAGACTGGAACATGGAGATACGCAAGTGCCCTCCACGCATGCCAAATTACTCGCACAATCCTCATTGCTTGTACATGTGCTCTTCGGCGCGCCAGTTTCCAATATGCAACCGCTTTTATATGGATCACCAGTAAAGCCTTTGGGACAAACACACTGATAGCCGCCTTTTTTATTAACGCAATAAGCACCGTAAGCGCAAGGCAGGTGCGCACATTCATCTTCATCTGTACAGCCCATGAGCGGATCTCCTTTGAAGCCTGGTTCGCACATACACTGTGGTGGATCCGTTGGTGTACACTTGGCGTTGATGCCACAAGGAAAACGTTCACAAGGGCTCTTACATTTGTTATTATCGTAGGGGTCCAAAAAGAAAGGTGGTGGGCATACGCATTCACCTGGCTGCACACATTTTTCATTCGTGCCGCATTCTTTATCAGCGGCGCATTTTCTTTGCGCTGGTGCGCAAAATCCGTGATATGCATCACCGTTGTAACCCTCAGGACAGGCACAGGTAAAACTGCCAGGGATATTGATGCATTCTGCACCAAAAGCGCACACTTGAGAGTCACGCTCTACACATTCGTCTACATCAATGCAAGAACCATCCGGGCCGGCTTTAAAACCCTTCGGGCAAGCGCAGTAGCTAACGCCACCAGCGATAGAAATACACTCTGCTCCGCTGGGACATTTTTTATTTTTTGAGCAATCAGCAAGTATGCAGCTATTACCTACCAGCTTGTAGGGTGGTTGGCATTGACATTCCGGAGATTGGCATTGTTCGCACATAACGAAGGGGTTGCCACTGAAGCCTTGTGGGCATTTACATTCATAGCTGCCGGGCAAATTTTTGCAAACCGCATTAAGGCCGCAAGCTACTTTTTGGCGACTCGGAGAGCACTCATCAATATCCTGACACTGTCCAGTTTCTGCATTACGTTCGTATCCTTGTCGACAAATGCACACGCCATTACCGGTGTATGAATCTGTGACGCAAGTTTCCCCGGGCGAACAGGGGTTTGAGTCGGAACACGTGAAAGCGACTTTGCCTTCGGTGCAGCCTTCTCGGTAGGGATCGCCACTCGTGCCACTGGGACATTGGCAGAGATAGCCACCGGGTGTGTTTGTGCAGATAGCATTTGCCTGACATGGATTCGCCTTGCATTCATCGATATCATGGCAGCCACCTGGTGTATTAGGACTGCCGGTGTAACCTTCGACGCATAAACATTGCGATTGTCCGTTAGCTAACATGCACTGTGCGTGCGCTCCACAATTAACCGCTTCGCAGGGATGGCGACAATCATTGCCAATATTTGGCTGTGGGCAGAGACAATGTTTTCCTGCATCGCAAATAGCATTGCCTGGGCAGTCCTTATCTGTCGAGCACGAAACAATCGGCACGCAACGTACTGTAGGATCCGGATCAGGTATTGAATCCGTGGGACAGCGACAATTATAACCGCCATTCATATTTATGCATTCTGCACCTTCGCCGCATTTGTTGCCCAAGTGACATTCGTCTACGTCCACACACTTGGCGTGCGGATCACCAGAGAAGCCAGATGGGCATGTGCAAGTAAAGCTTCCCAAAGTATTCTTGCATGTTGCATTGACGCCGCAACTGCCAAAAGGACCATGTACCGTATCACATTCGTCAATATCCACGCAACCGGCTGCAATGTCACTGGGATTGAAAGTCCAACCGTCTTCGCAGATGCAGTACGCCTCGTTGCCATCAGGCCTGCAGTAAGCATGCTCACCACAATGTACATCCTCACAGGGTTCCTTGCATGCAATACGCGGTGGTGTGCCTACAAAACCAGCCTCACAATCGCAACGGAATGAGCCGGGCGTATTTATACATTGTGCATGCACGCCACAGGCGTCCGCATGCGTGCGACATTCATCGATGTCGACACAACTGGAGCCAATCGGTTCGAAGCCATCCAAACAGAAACACTGATTCTCAATACATTCCGCATTATTCGTGCAATCGAAGCTGCTGCGACAAAGTATATTTACATCGACCTGCTCGCAAGCTACTTTCGGATCCGGCTTTCCATCGAAGCCTTGTGGACACTTGCAGTTGTAGCCTGGAACGGCATTTTCGCAAATAGCATGTGTGCCACATGGTTTTTCCAGCGCGGTGCACTCATCAATGTCGGTGCAGCCACGGAAGGGATCGCCAGTGTAGTCGTGTTTGCAGGTGCAAACAAAGCTGCCGACGGTGTCGGTGCAGATCGCATTCTCGCCACAAGGATTGTCCTGACACTCGTTGATGTCTAAAGTGCGCGTGTAACATTGGTGCGGTGACGTTGCCGAAACGTGCGAAGAGGTGCAAGGGAATTTGTTCAAACATACGGTTCGGTTGTTGTCGTGAAGTAATTATTGGTTTGGCATCATTTGGTACGATTTTTTGGTTTGGTTGGTTCGGTTTAGTGAATTGAATTTTAAGGCATTCGGATGGTGGGCGTTGATTGCAAAAGTGATGGTGGTGGTGGTGGTGGTTGGTAGTGTTGGGAGAAGGTTGTTAATTATTTAAAAATCAAACAAAGAACAAAAATACTTGGTTACAATGTAATAATGATTGTAATGATTTTTGATGGATAAATATATGTTTGTATGTATAGGAATAGCGTGAAAATAGGCAGTAGAGGGTAGGTAATATAGTATCAAGTAAGCTTCTCGAAAGCTTAAAGTTTATTAAAAAGCATAAGTTAAGCAGTTTAAAAAATGAATTCAAGAAGCGTTCTTTAAAAGCTGAGATATGTTCGAATATCTCATTGAGTGTGTTGAAAAGCTTAGGTGTTGAGAATTTTGAAGCATCCCCAGCAAACTTACTTTGATATTTGGCAACAAATGGAAAATGAATATAATAAGATTTGTAAGCTTTTGCTTGAATAAGACGTTTTGAGTAAAATGAAAATAAGTAAACAAATTATATGGTTCACCGAAAATTTGAGATACAAACAGAGACAGCTCTGTAGGCAGCCTTTGTAGGCAGCTCAAAACCATACAAATAATAATTATTTTAAGAAAATTTTGACCGAGTGATCTGAGAGAGTCTGCTCATCGATTCCATGTCAAGCGATCCAAGTATTTTGGACATCGTAAATTTTTCTGAAAATTGGTTTATTTGTAAGCTTGAATCTAATAAGAAATAAACTAAAAAATTTTGAAAAAATTAATAATTCGCAGATTTATTCAATGCTGAAAATTATTGTAAGCTCTTTTAGACGTAAATTTTTTTTAAATAAAATGTACTTCAAAAAACATTTTTCGAAAAAAGGTTAATTTTTTGTTCAAAATTTATGAAATTTTTTGTTGTAATTTCTTGAATTGATAATTGCACGTATTTGAATATAACTCGATAAGTTATAAAACTCTCAGTGATTACTGAGCATAGTCTCAACTATTGACGAAATAATTTCAGGAAATCAGGAATTTTCCCCTAAAATTTTTAACACAAAAATAAAATTTTTGTATAAAGTAAATTTTTAAAGTGTGTATACTATTTCGTAAAAAATTAAAAAAAAGATTGAAATATTAAAAAAACCTGAAGGTATTTCAATAAACCAAATTTATGACAACGTCCATCGCTTGACATGGAATTGCCAATTCATTTCTATTAAAAATTCCCGCTGCTTGCTGGCTAGCAAAATTTCGAAAGATTCAGGAGTGTTGAATGTGTATGAAAGCATTTATATAGAGTTTCATTCTAACTTGTTAAAAGCTTGCAAGCTTCAGCATTGAAATCGCCTCAAAAATTTTCGTTTTGTGAAAATAATATATTAGTATTTCGTTTTTGTTTAATTTTCCTTAATTTAATACAAATTTGTGCTTGGAGTCCAATATTTTATCAATAAGTAAGCTTGCAAGCTTTCACTACGCGAATACTATAGTTACAAATACAATTTTAGCGATACTAACTTTCGCAATGCAAATAACCATGTCCTTGAAAGCCGCTCGGGCATAAGCAACGATATGAGCCCGGAAAGTTAATGCATTTGGCATTTGTGCCACACTTGGCCACTCCATTATCCATATTACATTCGTCTACATCAACACAGGCTAAACCGGCACCGGTTATCTTCAGCGCTGTGCCATTGCCGCCATAGATCCCACCGCCACCCAAACTATACTCGCGTTCAAACTCTAGCGTGTAGCCCGGCGGACAATGGCACGCAAAACTACCGCCAATATTCACGCATTCGGCGCCCACACCGCATGGATTATTAGTGGAGCATTCGTCGACGTCTATACGTCGAACATGAATGCAAAATGGCGATTTTATGTTGACACGTTCATGATGTTGCAATGTGTGCGATGCGGTGTAGATGGTTGGTGGGGTGGTGTGATAATTTAATTTTTTAACCAAATTAGTTTATTGTTAAATGCATTTTGCGTGTTGTTTTTATTATGGTTTTTATTATAGCGTGTGTAAAACATTTTGAGTTGTGAATTTGTGGTTTCGTGCCACCGTGAAATACATTTAGGTTTGATTGTTTGATGTTGTTTGTGATTTGATTGTTTATGCGCGAAAAAGTGCAATTATTAAATTTTTTTTTTTCATGAGAGATGCAAATAGAAAGAATAATAAATAATTCCATGTACTTAGTATTGCAACTTTTTATCAAAAAACCAGTTTTTCTTGTTTTTTAACGACGCTTCACTTACCTTCACAACCTTGACTGGGATCGCCCGCATAGCCATCCGGGCAAATACACTTGAAGCTACCATCAGTATTCAGACATTGAGCATTGCGGCCGCATGGTGACCGGGTGCACTCATCGTAGTCCGCACAGCCGGTCGCGGAGCGCGCATCACCATTGTATCCCTCAGGGCAGTCGCAGCGATAACCGCCCTCCAGATTCGTACATATAGCACCTGGACTACAGGCGTTCGGTTGTGTGCACTCGTCGATGTCCGTACAGCTGTAGTAGGGGTCGCCGTGGTAGCCATCGGGGCATGCGCAGGTGTAGTTGCCAGGCGTATTAATGCACTGGGCACCAGTACCGCAGGCAGTAGGGCTTCGGCACTCGTCGAGGTCTGCGGGCGAATGTAAGAATATTATAATTTATGAAGGGCAAGTGGAAAAGTTGTAGGAGAATTTTTATCGATAAAGATGGAAAGAATAATAAATGGAAAGAGTTGAAAGTGAGAATTGAGAATTTATTAAGATCAAATTAAATGTTAAATAATTTAATATTACCTAAAATAAATCTTGGCAAAATACTAAGAATTTATTTTTAAAAATTTGATGTAATAAAATTGATTTTTTACAATTGTTTTTAATTTAAATTTAAAATGTTTATTACATTATTTTATTTAAATTGTTTTTCTTAAATATATAGAATTTTATCAATACTTTTCGGAGATGCCGAATATTGTTTCTAGAATTTCAAAATGCTATTAGGTTATATTCTGATAATATTTCTTCGATAATGAATGCTACAGTTTAGTGTTTAGTATTAGCTAATTAAAAAATGAATTAAAAAATCTTTTATAATATAATTAAAAAAAAAAAAACAATTTCTACAAGTTTTCTCAAAAATATTTATACAATTGTGCGTTTAACCATATACAATTTCTCCCCCGAAATCCGAGATAATAAAATAACCTTAGATTACAACTATACTCTATTACTTTATTTTATAAAAATACATTTCATCTCATAAAAAAAGCCACACCAACTCAAATTTCAAACTTTGAGCAAATTTGTTATACATCCTTCCAATTTCTATAAAAATGTCGCACTTATTATTCAGAATTTCTAGAAAAGTTTTGAATATGCAGTTGTATAGCCTAGAGAAACAAATTAAAAGAACAACAAGAATTTTGATGTATAAGTTTCCGTCCTTTCTTCGCCAAAGTTACGAATTATTTAAACAATTAAATAATACAATAACACAATAAATAAAAATAAAAAAATGATGTAATGTGAAGTATATGCCATTGGAAACTACAACTTTACTCCATCTTTCAGACAACATCCGGATTCCTCTGACGAACAATTCGAGTTCTTTTGACTTGAGCCAGTCTGCGATGCTTTCGTAAGAAGTAAGCCACTCTCCAATAAGGTCTGACTGCATTGATCGGAACAAATGGTTATACGGCGGGTGGGGCGAGATTTCCCAATTCAGTCCTTCTAAATATTTCTGGATTGATTTAGCAACGTGTGGCCTGGCGTTGTCATGCAGCAAAAGCAGTTTGTTATGTCTACCGTCACATTCCGGCCGCTTTTCTTTGAGAACTCGTTTGAAACGCATTAGCTGTAGTCGGTAACGATCGCCAGTGATGGTGTGATCCCACCAGACGCATAACATGACCTTTGAATTATGATTTTTTTTTTTTTCGCTGTCGATGGACCTCGTTCACCTGACAAGCTCCAACATTTTCGACGCTTAGGGTTATCATAATAGATCAATTTTTCATCGCCAGTGACGATGTAGTTGTTGTCACAATAATTGTTATAGTTGAGTATTTTCGATTTTTTTTGGTGCCCCTTCGCGATCTTAATCATTCACGTCGAAATTGTCACATTGGAAGCCTCGAAACCACTCTTTACAAGTTGTATTTGATAGAGCGTGATTATTGTAAATATTGATCAATATACGACACGTTTCAGCTGCACTTTTATTTTAAACGTAATAATGAAGCATGACTTCCCGCAAATGCTGTTTTTTTGGAATGAACGTAGACATTTTTGAAGTCATATAAAACGCTGTTTGCCACCTATTACACACAAAGTTCTGGAATCGTACTTAACAAACAGACAATTCAGAGTAAAATGCAACGATTATGTGACTCATGAATATGAAATTGAAGCTGGTGTCCCTCAAGGCAGTGTACTAGGCCCAATTTTGTATTTAATTTATACTTCTGATCTGCCCGAGTGCGATAGTTTGACTATATCTACATTCGCTGACGACACTGCTGTGCTTAGTTCTCAAAATGATCCGTCTCTGGCATCTAGAGAGCTAAATAAATATCTCAGACTTTTAGAAAAGTGGCTGAAAAAATGGAGAATAAAAGTGAACGAAATAAAAAGTAAACATGTCACATTTTCGCTTAGAAGAGGAGACTGTCCCTCGGTTACCCTTAACAACGTATGCATACCACAGTCTGATCACGTCACATACCTTGGCGTTCACCTAGATAGGCGTTTAACATGGAGACGCCACATCGAGGCAAAGCGGCTTAATATGAGAATCAAAGCTTCAAACCTTCACTGGCTAATTAATGAGCAATCAAGATTGAGCCTTGACCGTAAAGTCCTCTTGTACAAGGCAATTTTGAAACCAATTTGGACTTATGGAATCCAATTGTGGGGAACGGCCAGTAGTTCCAGTATCGATCTTATACAGAGAGCACAGTCGAAAATTTTAAGAACCATAACTGGAGCGCCGTGGTATATAAGAAACGACAACATCCATAGGGACCTAGATGTCCCGATGGTGAAGGAAGTATTCAAAAAAGTTCGTGAAAACTATCAGTTGAAATTGCAAGATCACCCGAACCCGTTCGCACGTCAACTCCTGAGTACACAACATACGACCAGGCTTCGAAGAAATGACCTACCACCCCGATGAGAAGAGGGCCATTTGATAATTATTTATTGTAGAAAATGAGATAAAAAAAAAAAATTTTCTTTTAGTTCTAAGATTTGAATACTTATTGTGAGGCCTTTGAAAAGGCAGATTCAATAAACAAATAAAAAGTAAAATAAAAAAAAAAAAAAATGAAAAAGGTTCTTTACGACTGTCAACTACTGCGATCGGGACCTCACATATACACCTTCAAACCACCAGTATATTATTAGAGCGAACTAACAAAAATAGTATCAGCAGCGACACTCCCTTTAGGAGGGCGGAAACTTATTTCCATACCCAATACTTCAGACTTGATTTTTGCACTAATTTTCTTTAGTTCTGATTTAAAAAATTGAAATTTTGATTGAATTGAATTTGTGTCAATTTTGTCCAGAGTACCATAATATAGACTTTCCTGTGGAAAGAATTATATGTGGCCATTCTACCTCCTGTAATAGCATCTGAAATCAATATATAATCACGTACAACTAAAGGGTTTTTCAATTGGCGCGGGTTGATTTTGGCGTCCTGTGGCAGCCATTTTGTTTTGGTGACATCTGTCAAATCTTTTGTTTATTATTTAGTTGCTTATGCCAAATCATCATGGCAAGTTACGCGATTGAACATCACGTTCAAATGATAAAACTTATTATCAAAATGAGTGTTCATTAACGCAAACGTTGCGCGCATTGTGCCCATTTTTCGGTAGACGTGGTGGCACTTCCAATTTCTTATGGCCCATATTGAACCATATGGACCTAGACGACATGTAGTTCCAGCAGGACAGTGCTATGTGCCACACAGCAAACGCCATTTTATTCCATTTCAGCATCTACCCCAACCCTTTACTTTCTCATTGATATAATATACTTACTCTCTAATTGGGCTTAAGCAAGCGAACGAAATTCGCGGCTCGTCGGAATTGAGTGTGTACCACAAATTTCATATTTAATAGCCAAACTAATACGCAACAGAAATACTAAAAAAAATTCTTCCGGTAGTCTACCGATCCCACAAAATGTTGTGCGGTGCTTAGTTTGGTTTTTAAATATTTTGAAACAACTAATTATATATATTATATTATATATTAAACTAAATTGCTTTTTGCATTAAATATAAACTTATTATGGAAAATAACTATTGTATATCTAAATTTTCTACAACTCAGAAAGCGTTCGATCGCGTTTTTAGAGAAAAATGACTCACGAAAATAGAGTAAAAAAATATTAACCTTTCTTCTTAAATTCATTTTAAAATAATGATGATGCCACATGATATACATGAATTTCTATATGACCTTGGAGCGAAATCTCCCATATCTTTAAGAATACCACGCAATGCCAAACGATTCTACTGGCTGTGCAAACAAAAGCTTGCCTACCTGCCTAATGAAAATTTTCGAATCAAATAATAATTAATTGCCAACCAAAAAGTCGATTAAAGGACAGCATCTTACCTTCGATTCCAACCTTTGTTTTTATGACAGACTTACAAATATTTTAGTTAGAAAAAAGCAAAACTTGTTTTAGTTGCGTATCCCAAGCACCAAAGCACCACATTCACGACTTACCTGTGCACAGAACTTCACCATCACCCTCATAGCCGTCCCTACATTTGCAGAGATAGTGCGCTGGCAAATTGCAGCACTCGGCATTCTCGACGCAACGCGCTCTTATTGTAGGATCTTGACATTCGTCTATATCTGTATGAAGAAAAAAAGCGATGTGAAGCAAAATTATTAGCGGATTAGAGCGTAGCTGATTTATTTATGTCGAATATACACATGTATGCATGTATGTATATATGTATGTATGTATGTTGTGTTAAAGGGATTAGGAATTAAATTTATGCTTGGATGGAGTGATTAATGCAATGAATGTCAAGGTCAAGGTTTTTGTGAGTTCATTTAACATAACAAATAAAGGCGCACATAATCGTCAATTACTTCTTAGACATCGGCGGCCGTTAGTAGTAAAGAAAAGAAGCAAGATTATATCCATACAGTATGTACATATGTACGCATTTATGTATACATACAAGTACTTCCGTTACGCATCATTGCGAAAAGCTAAAGACTTAAGCAGATAACTTGCTTTAGTGGCTGCTTATGAAAGAAAGCCCCTCTCCCCACGTTGTTGATTAGCTTTGTATTACACAGTTTTCATGCATCACTACCATCTAATGCGTATACTGTGCGTTGCACGGGTAACAGTTGGTTTTTTTTTTCGTATGTTTTGCATGCGTAATTGTTGACACTACTGGCCTGGCCTGTCAGCACATCATTATTTGGCATTGATTATGCCAATTGAAGGTAATTTCTTCTATTGTTTCTGTTTTCTTTTCTATGTAGTTGCGCGAAATCGCTTGCTCCTTTGACATTTCATTGTCATTTTGTGGCAAGCGCGACAACAGTGTTGCATGCATGTATGCACATGCAATGCCAGTGGAGCACAGATTTATGCGCGAGTAGACTAAAATTAAACAATCATGTGACGTGCGGCTGAAGGCCGAGTTGTGGGTTTATATTTAATTTAAAATTAAAGATTTTCTATAATATTTTATGGACTATTTTTGAATTATCAATTTTCAATTTTTGAGACTTCGCAGAATGCATGAAATGGAATAACAAAGATAAAAAAATATGCCTAAGTTGATTTTCGTAAAGACAAAAAGGGGGGAAATCTTCGTGTAATAAAGGCGTATCAATATTTCCAGCAAATGAGAGTTGAGAGAAAATGTCAGATCTTGGGTTTAAGGAAAATTTATACTCTGCCATGGCACTGCAGTTCTTTACTTTTAGCAAGACAAAGGAGCATGACAGCCCTTCTTTCCTCTAAACTTGCATTTGCTGCGATCTAACAAATAGTTCGCAATAACTAGGTATTCATGAATCGACTGTTTGGCGGATTTTATCTGTAGATGTGCTCATGGTGGGCATTAAATGTCATTCATGTTATTTTTCACGTATAATTGTTGACAGCCGTAATTTGAATATAAATAGTGAAACGTGAAAAAATCTGAATTTCTACGTGTTTTATTCTAAAGCAACCACAAGAGGCGTCTTTTGAAATACCCTTTATGTTTTATGTTTCTGCCTACCAGATACCAGGTTCGCGGCTATATCTGTGCACAAGGGCATTATAATTCTGTGCAGATAACGGTAATATCTAACAGCATGAGGTAATCGAGATACCAAATTGAGGACGTCCCATGTCTGCCTGTTCGGCCGTCCGTGCACACCCCCAAGGTTTACACTTATTACTATTTTTCCAAGGTAGTTTGGCATTGAAAATTGGCGAAATTGGTCAACAACCACGCTCATCTGCCACATAATGATAATTTCCAAAAAAGCAGAAAACGTGATATCTCTGTTAAAAATGAAGCAAAACATTTCGATATACCACGCGCTCTTCATAAAACTAAAGGGTGATTTTTTAGCTATTATCTTTTTAAACAGTTGGTTCAAACAGCCGACGCACGTTTCGTGTTTTGTCTCACTGTCAAACATCTTCACTTTGATCCATAACTTAACCATTCTCTTACAAACAGACAATGCTTGCAAATCATTGCATTTTATTATAAAAATGCGTGTTCTGTTAACAAAGTTAAAAGTCGAAAAATTGTGTTCAGCGACGAAGCTCATTTTTGGATCAATGGGTACGTAAATAAGCAGAATTGTCGATTTTGGAGTAAAGATCAGCCAGAAGAATTGCAACAGCTATCAATGTATCCAGAAAGGGTCACAGTTTTTTGCTCTTTATGGGCTGGAGGTATCATTGGACCGTACTTCTTCAAAGATGCTGCGAATCGTAACGTAACTGTGAATGGTGAGCGCTACCGTAAAATGATATCCAACTTGTTTTTGCCCAAAATGCAAGAGCTTGACTTGCATGACATATGGTTTTAGCAAGACAGTGCCACATGCCACACAGCACGCGTAACAATGGACTTGTTGGTAGGCGAGTTCGGTGAACATTTTATTTCATGTTCGGGACCTTGCAATTGGCCACCCAGATCGTGCGATATAACGCCTTTTTGTGGGGCTATGTTAAAGCTCATGTCTATTCAGACAAGCCTGCTTCAATTAACGCATTGGAAGACAACATTAAAGCACTTATATGTGTGATACCGGCCGAAACATTGGAAAGAGTATGCCAAAATTGGACTAAGCGGATGGACCATTTGAAGCGCAGTCGCGAGAAACTTTTGCATGAAATAATTTTCAAACATTAAATTATATGGACTGTACTATCGATTTATATAAAACTTTCATGAATTTTTCTGAATTTTACGTGTGTTTTTTTGAAAAACTTTCCTATAGCTTTCCTATATTCCCGTTAGCATACACTTGGCTCATATATTGCCCCCATCTCATTAGAACATATTTATCATATAATAATACTATTGAAATAGGATAAAAACCACGTACACTGTTTTGCATGTTAAGACTCAAAGACACGTTTAATATTATGCAATATAATTCTGAGTCAGCAAATGAAATTTTAATAAAATTTTTGGTTCATACCGAATTTAGATTTCCTTACCTATTTGTTTTTTGATATTTCCTGCTTTTTAAAAAAGTTTTCTTCAACTTTTCACTTCTCCTGCCAGCAAATCAGTCGACGGGTTTCCTCTTTAAAAAGCAAGGAATATATTACTATTTAACTGTTGTCGTTTCGTTTCTTCGCAGATCATTAAAATACTTTTGTCTTGTTTGGTATTTACTCGAAAATATGTAGGTATGAAGTTATTAGAATGGCGCTTGCCTAAAAGTCCACTGGAGTTCATAGAGTTAATAGGCGCTTGGTTTTGTAGAGCTATCTTTCTCCGGCGAGTAGAGTAAGCATTCCTTTTTTCAGTAAACTACATGCATATAATTGATTTTGTGTATTGTTTTTGCCTTTGCTATACTCGTACAAGGCGAGACATGCATTGAAATTATGAAAGGCAACAGGAAGCAACTCGAAACGATTTGCCTCCTCGTTTTATTGCCTATTGGCTAGTTGGCTAGTTGGCGATTGTTTCATATGTCTACAACATAAAGCGGGTCAAAGTGAATGTGGCCGTTTTTTTTTTAGTCAATTAGTTACTTTTAACAGTGTGAGTATTTAGCTATTCTTTTTGAATGTGCTTGATATGATGGCAGTTGTTTGCTGCTATGATGAGCGATGAGTTATAGGCGATTGTGGTTATTTCTGTTTTGTGGGCATGACATATCTATCATGGAACAAACTAATTTGCCTACAGTTACTAGATCAAGTGCAGGTATCTGCTCAGAATTGCAGTTTTAATTTAATTTAATAGGATGCAAAAAAGTAATCAATGTATAAATGTTCTCATAAAGATTTCTGCAGCTAACCCAGGGCGAGACTTTTTACAGTTATAGGTATTTCGATCACAAAGCGTCCTTTGTAAATGCCACGCATACGGCTATTTCGACTATAATGCTCCTGCTTCGATCATACTTTGGCTCCTATATATCCATTTTATTTAATATTTCAGTAGCCTTCGCATCAGTGGTATAGCTGGAAAGGACTTTACAATTTGCTTGACACAATTACATATTTAGGCTAAGCTTTCAAAAATCTTTCAGTGAGCAAACTTTTAAAGGTTCCAAAAGTTAAGACAATTCGCAACGACTTAAATACTTATATGCCTGCTTATATCCTTCCTCATATATTTTACTGAACATACAGGAAAAAAGGAATAAAAAAAATGCCTGAAAATACATGAAAAAAGGAATAAAAAAATGCCTATCTTTGCTGTGCTCGGAAAAAGGAACACTCAAGTCGAAATCTATTATTTCGTTCTTAATTTATATGTATACTTATTCTTTATTTATTTAGATTATAATGATTTGCTTCATTTACACCTCAGTCCCTCCCACTTTCTAACTATGAGTCACAAGTAATTAATTTGATACATTTAGGCCTTAAAACTTAAATTCGAATGTAAAGATTAGATTTTTCTAGCGGCATAATAGGAAGAACATGTTGCAAGGAAGGTTGCTATAAAAGAAATTTGGAAGTCACTCGGAAGATCCAACACCGGGACAAGCTATGCCAGAGGTATTTGCTAGTGTTATTATAAATGAGATAATGATTTTATGGCTCGCCAGTATCACACTTGCCACGGAAATTTTTCAAGATTGTGTTAATGGTTTCCGGCTCTGACATTCATGAAAATGTCTTGGTCAATAATCACCTTAACGGGCTGTGCGTCACTGAATTACCCACGCAACAACAAATGCAACTCTGACGCCGTCATTTGGTATCGACCAATAAAACTATTACCGAACTTAGTGCGCCATAAACAGATCATTTCATGGGGTGTTCTAGCCAAAAATCGTCCAAGTTCTTATCAAATT
Organism: Anastrepha ludens; assembly: GCF_028408465.1. Lineage (NCBI taxonomy): Eukaryota > Metazoa > Arthropoda > Insecta > Diptera > Tephritidae > Anastrepha > Anastrepha ludens. Next base: position 63,439,922 of record NC_071501.1, read on the forward strand.
CAGCTCACAAATTGGTAATGTAATTGAATATGTACCGAAAACGGTAATTCCTGCACGATTTTCGATTTTGGCTTCTCGACAATCAAATGAGACTTTTTTGACATTTTCAAATTAGCTGAACATTATTCATTAGAAAGAGCGACTTTTGACTTCTACTATTGTATATTTTTATTACAATATATTTTACCACACATTTCCGGGTTCATAAAAGGAGCGATGAAAATTTTGTATGTGCAAGTAAGTCTCATTTATGCTTATGGAAGGTTGAGCAAATACTTTTTTAACTACTGTCTTTCTAAGCGTAAAGCAAAGAATGTATTTTGAACCATCTCTAAACATGTTTCCAAGGCATTTATATGTATATGTACGCGCATTAATCAAAAATTTTAATGATCAAAATAAGTGTTCCTTGAACTTTAAAAATACTCCTTTTTTAATAAATTACAAAAGCCACTCACCGTACAGTTAGTGTTCTATACTACTTCTGTTTTTATGCCAAATACAAACTGTTTTCTATGCATACCTCCCACTTATTCTACTCATTTTTCATGTCTTTAATTTATGTACCTATTTATGTTTTTTTATTTTCAAATTGAATGCGAGTGAGCTTTTACATCTCCAAAGACGCTTTTGCGCTGTTTGCGCTTTCGATCTGCCACAAACAGCGATCAAACTCAAATTTATGACCTCGAAAGAGGCCACTGACGTATCCAAGAGGGAGTAAGAAAAAAAGTATTCAAAAAAATTTTAATTAAATAAAGAGAAAACTTGCCGATGGTCGGTTGGTAAACGACATTTTTTATGTATGAGGGTAGGTAGCATAAAATTAAAGTTTCACAAAAAGTATAACTAATTATAACTATTTACGAGCCTTAGCAGCAAGAGAGGAGCAGGTATCATAGTAAGAAATAGACATACGATTTATATAAAGCAGAGTAGGCTAAGAAGCGAAGTCAAACTTGGAAAAATAGTGTTAAAACAGAGTTTGGTGAAAAAAGTCTGCGGGCGCTTCAAATTAATTACGAGCTGCCAAGTTTATGCGGTACTTCGTTTGATGTTTGTATACTCATTTCAAATTAATGTTTAACATAATACAATACATTTTTTTAACATAGCCAAAACACTTGTTATAGGAGAACTCGAATATAAAATTTACAAAAACACTTACGTCATGAAATGCCCAGAAATGTTTACGGGTTTTCAAATTTCTTAGGCATATTTTTTATAATTTTCGTGTTCTCTGAATTATTTTCTTCGTTGCCCTTGTATTGCTGCTAGCATGTATGGGGGTATGAAAATTGGTTTGTATGTTTATAAATATATTTAATATATGTCTATTAATTTATACAGTGTGCTTATGTCACGCCGTCTTTTGTAGATATTAGTTAGCAGTAATTCATTTCCATTTGTCATATATTTATAACGAACAGAAGAAGTGGCTAATACTGATGCTTGTAATTTCCAAAGATGAACTCATCAAAAAGAGCAGTCTATTACGTATACACAAACAAACCAAAAATACATACATATGCACATATACAATATCTTCATAGAATTTCATATGAACGTAGGTCTGTGTAGGTAAACATTTCAGATATAGGGAGTTTTTGGCTTCCGTCTCGCAATTTATTCCGCTGAGAATATTATTTACTGGTGTTGTTGTTATTGCTTTTATGAATCACCATTAATGCTTTAATTAATATTTAGCACGGATTATTAAAGCCATCGACATAAAGGTGTAAATTAAGGATTATTTAAAGGTGTACAATACTCGTATATGAGCGAAATTTTCCCAATTGTTAGTACATATACGAGTATACACTGTATACACCTGATGGACTAATGCAAAAGCTCCCAAAGATGGTCGGTGTGCACCAAGGGGCAGCTCTCAGCTCGTTGAGTTCTAATATCGTTTTGGACCATCTGACAGTTAAAGTTCAAGACAAACCGCCTTATAGTCTTAATTAATGAATACCTAGCTTGCTGGAGAGAAAACTGAACACCTGGAGTGAAATATTGATAAACAACGGAATGCGCATAAATGTGAAGAAAACCGAATACCTACTGTTTGGCAAAGAGTAAACACACTAACGAGATGCCCCGTGTATTAATGGGAAGCCAACAACAGTAACAATAAGTTTCAAGTACCCAGGATCGATCCTGAGCGAAAATGGAAACATAGACGAAGATGTGACACACAAAGTTAATGCGGCAAGGTTAAAGTGACGCAGCCTGACGGGCGTCTTATGTGACAGGAAAATGCCATTTACGATTAAGGGGAAGGTGTACAAGACTTGCGTGAAACCAGTAATGCTGTGTAGGTCGGAGTGTTGGGCAACGCTAGCAAAGGACAAACAGAAGATGTACGTGGCCGAGTTGAAAATGCTTCGTTGAACAACAGACATCACGCGCGAGGGCAAAGTGAAAAACATTAAGGCACGAGAAGATATGAAAATTGCACCAATCTTGGAGAAAATGAGAGAAGGCAGACTAAGATGGTAGGAAGACGTAATTCCTAGAGACGAAGACCCCATTGTCAAACTCGCCATGAACATATGTATCTGTGCCAGCAAGAACTAGACGAATACTACAATCGAAATAGCTAAATATGATACAAAGGGGCATAAGGGATCAGTAATTGATGATATGACGACGCTAAACAGAAGAACTTAGTGCATGAGGACAAGGAGAGCCGAGTCTTAAGAGTGATAAGGCAAAGAGAGAGAGAGAGAAAGAGAGGGAGAGAGCTGTTCATGATGCTAATTCTATTTCTATTGTGACGAGGGAAAACTTGAATTATGTTGAAGTGAACGAAATGTATCAGTATATATACACATCTATGGTAGCTTCAAGACTCGGACTAAGATTTCTGATCATTCAGCAATGAACAAAGCTTAAGAATGGATGACTGGATGACTGAATGGGCGGAATCATTTTCACATATCCCAAATTCATCAAATTCACTAATTTCTGAATATTTATTATTTAAATTACTTATATGCGATTATCTGTAAAGCTAAGTTTTTTTGTTTCTGTGATTCATCATTTTATAATTTCTCAATCGCCTATTAAATTTTTTCGCATTATTAATAATTGTTGCACCCTATTTTCGTGCTCTGCTACCGCCTGATTTTGACTAAAAACATTAATTCACGAAATTTTTCACCTCGGTCAGTAACCATTACAATTCTCGCTCGTTCGGCGTGTCCTCATTAGTGGCACCTTAATTAAATGAGCCGCGTAAATTTGCACTTTTAAATGAGTGATGAAGTTATAAGCTGGGGCAAAAATACAATAGCCACGTATGTACTTACGTAGTATGCGGGTACATACTCGTATGTATGTGTGTGAACATGCATTTCGATGTATAAAAACATATTACTTAGGCATTGCTTTTTTTATTGGCATACATACATACCCACTATGCGTTTATACAAACAATGTAAGTTGCATGGCGCGCTAATGAGTCAATAATAGTGTTAATTAGGCGTGCCAATTTCGGAGGGCTACCGTAGCGGTATATTTAATATCCGTTCGTGGAATACCAGAAATAGATCAAAATGATTCGAAATCCGCCTTTCGTTTAATAGCTTTCGGCAAGCTAAAATGATCACATACACTATTTGCCTTGCTGGGCCAGTAATAAACATATCAGCTAAGAAAAGGCTACAGAAATTAGAAAAAATAAGAGTAACGCAGTTTGTTACGACAAAAGTATAGTATACTGATACTTTCCTGACAAGAAGTGGCAAGAAAAGTGCTTTATTGCCAGAGCAGTAACAATTTTCGACAGCAAATAAAAAGTATGTCTCCATACCTCTGGAGATCAAATTGCTACTGTTGATATTGCTACACATTTCTTTTATTTTTCATTTAAAAATTTAGCGAAAGAAAAACCCCGTATGTAGAGTAGGGGCTGCGGAGGTTATGTGAGAAAATCTGTATGTATAAAATCGATTCATCTGATTGCTCATAATTGTAAGCATTCGAACTTCAGCTATGCCAAGTGTGTAAACATTAGCTTGAACTAAGCTTTTTTATGCACTTTTCTTAACCCGTACGTGCCTTTCATCTCGTCATTTTCGTGGAACATTTTAACAGTCCAATTACTTGAGAACTTGTCCAAAATGCCACGCTAAGTAGGAGTTGATGGTTAAAGTTTACTGTAAAAAATCCTCGTTGAACTCTATTGTAGAAGTCTGAAGGCAGAAGCTTAAGTTGAGGCTGTTTTATGTGACATATTTTCGAAAAATTGTACTTTAGGTCAAAATGTTAAAACTTTAACCTTAGTGAAAAGAAGCTAGATCCTCTGGGCAATGATGTTTTGAGCAAAGTTGCTATGAGAGACTGACAGGCTATTCAAGTCTTATTTTTGAAATTGATTGCCGAAATATTGAAAAGAAATTTCTGAAATTACTTTTCTGAAAGCAAGATCAGTTGGAGACGTACTTTGCTTGGCATATCTAGCTAGACCATTACATTTTGCTTACAATTCTGTAGAGGTACAAAAAAAATGATTATGGAAAATATTTTGAAAATAATTTATTTGAGAACTTGCGATAAGTGTGGATATACTTTATATCACGCATAAGTATTTTTCATAAAGTTGTTATAAAGTTAATGATTTTCTTTTCAATTATCATCCATATTTTTTGTGTATTTTGCTCTTATGAATTTGTTTCACTTTATTGCTTTGATGTATTTACTCAAAGCGCTTCATTTAATGATATGCAAAATTAGAAAAATAAATATATATGTACATTGTAAACGTGTGCGAATGTATGTGTGTTGTTTGTGCGTACCAGCTGTGCTGGAGCTTATCAGTAGCGCGCGATCGCTCCGAAAAGGGCACAAACAAAAAACCGAATTGTTGCTAAAACCAAGCGAGCTTAGCAGCAAAATAAAAGTGTAAAAAATTATTTGCACAGAATACTTAATGTAATATGCAGCACCGATATGCTGCTGCTAGATGTAGTCATAAGCATATTTTTTTATTGTTTTAAATTTAAGCATTTAATTTCTTCGTTTTCTCTTTTTTATTTTAAGCGCCAGTGAGTGAGTGATACTTAATGAAAACCCTAAATACCCAGTTAAGTGCATGAATTTGCAGAAGCGGCATGTGCGACACACACACACGCCCACGTATGTGCTGACAAATTTAAAAAGTTGTTTCGCCGCTAATCTAGCTCACTAACTTCAACTGCATACAAAACCTTTGCATGCTATGTTGCAACTTTACCTGTACACCCACGAAGTTCACTGCACTTACAGTTTTTTTTTTCCTAAATATCTACTTGAGAAATGACACGATTCGCAGTACTTTGCGAGTAAATCAAAATTCAAATTAATTGTCACTTTAAAGCAGCAGTAATGGCGGTGCATATTTGCACATGCAAACTACGAGTGTACGTAAGTGTGAGTGTGTGTAGAAGTGCTAAAGTTTTCCCCCAAAAAGGTAAAGGAAGTGTTGCATTTGTTGTGTTTGTTGTTGATTTTTATTTGCAAACATTTCATTTACTATTCAAAACTATGCACCAACATCCAGTTAACAGTCTGCCACTGGCATGCTTTGGAAGTGATAATCGTGATGCTCATTTGAAAGTGTTGTTGTTTTTTGCTTGTAACATTTTTGAGGAACGTGACGGGACAGCTCAACTCAGGTTGGAATAACACAAGTATACGTGGCACTATAACAGAAATCTAGCAAAAACAGCAAAAACTCAAGTTTGTCCTCCTTTGACTGTTATAGTATTTTGTCTGTCTTCCGAATTGACTGGCTTCCCTTTAACCTTTGCTTTAAGATTTAATGTGCGCAGCCTCTGCTAGCACAACAACTTCGCCATCACAGCGTTGCATTATGTTAATGAGTTGTTTGTCATCATTGTTTGCTGGCTTTTTATGGTTGCTAATATTGCAGCGGCAGCATTGACAGTCATCAGCGCGGATTGTTTGCCAACTTTTACTGTCATAACCTTGTGGACTCACGGCCTGCCGGTCTAAGCCACTTTGCCTTCACTTGGGTTGTTGAATGTATGGAAAATTGCTGCTAACTTTCCTTATTTTTATTCTTGTTTTTTGTTTGGGAGAAATGTTGTTATTCCTTCATTTTATTGCTATATTTGTTTGGCATAAAAACTCAAAGTTAATATTTTGACTGCAATTCGGAATAAATGTATGTTGTCTCTTCTGCTTTTTATGCCTGCTTGCGGTCGTTAAATTTGGTTTGAGTTGAAGGCTGTGAAAAGCTTATGTTTCCTCGCTTTTCATATATCTGTTTTTTGACAATTTTTTATTCATACATCTACTCCGATTATTTACTTTCTACTGTAGTATACAGGCTTATATCTAACGGTACAAGTACCTAAACAAATACATACACGACAAGCAGGAAAATCCGCTCTTACGGGGGACTCTAAACTGTGCCCAGTTGGTTTGCTGTTTTTATAATGGCTTAAATTCAAATTAAATTCTCGTTGATGATGGCGAGTATCGTAGGCGATGGAACATTTACGACGGCATATACGTAGTGCAGCGAATAAAGATCCAGCGGATACAGACGATCCGACTCTGGAAGTATTCAATGCGGTACCAGCTGGTGATGGCAGAGGAAGAGGAAGGCCTTCTCTGCGTTGGAAGGATCTGGTGGAGAAGGAGTTGGCTTCACTTGGTGTGTCCAACAGGCGCCGGTTAGCTTGCGAAAGCAACGATTTGCGCACTTTGTAAAATTCAGCCGAAATTGAAAGATCAGAGCAAAAGCAAACTATGGGCAAGAGCTTTAACTGAATGCAAATAAAACGGAGGTGGAAAACGCAAGGCTCTATTGGGAACATTAAAACAAATCTGTGCAAGTGGATCGCGATAATCAATGAAACTACAGCGACAATCATACACAAATACAATCGGTAAGTTATCGTTATAAACATAGCAAGTAAGGGTTCTAAAAAACGAAGCAGCTGGAGAGCAAATCCAGGAATTTTATGTTTTACTCTTTTGTTTCTATTAGCTTGGTAACTATAAATTGGATTCCATTTTACCGAAGAGTAGTCAAGTTTTGAATGAACCAGTCCATTATGGAGTATTTTCCTAGTATAGGGATTCTTATAATTTTTCCCACTTCTGCACAGAAGTTCTTAGTTATTCTAAGCTTTCGGAATTGGATAACAACACACATTGGATAAACACAAAACCCATATCTAAAAAGTTTGTGAGTCGAATTGAAATTTCTGGAACACATAACAGCATTTTATTTCAAATTATTTCTACGACTAAACGTATAGAAGGTAATCTCAGAACATGTATAGTAGCTAAGAAACACTTAGACATATTTTTAATTCCATTATATAGTTCAGAGGATGTGACGGCTGTTGAAGTGGAAGCCACTGATGGAGTCAGAATAACACTTACCTCTATATACATGGCACATGATAGATCAGCACCGCCTGAGGAGGCCCGTAAACTTGTGTAGGAAAACCCAAACAAAACCCTGCTTCTCGGACGCGATGCCAGTGCGAGGCACGCTTTATGAGGAAGCTCCGAAACAAACGACCCAGGTGAGTCTCTTTATGATTTCATAATTAACACTAACTTGCCGGTATGTAACAGGGATAACACTCCCACTCTCACATTTCTCAGTACGGAGTGCTTCAGGGGATGGGAGGAACTGATCGATGTTACTCTATTGTCTGAAAACAGCTCAGTAAAGTTAGACAATTGGAGGGTCTCTAATAAAAGGTTGTTTTGGAATCACAGCTGGATCTTCTACGATCCGCTCTTACCGTATAGAAATCCATTAAGAACCAACTTGAATAGGGTCAGAAACGTAGTAAATTACAGGATAGGAGAGACTCCCATCCACCAAATCACTCTCACCGAAAACCTTGATAGTAGGGTCACAACACTGCAGAAGGTATTTAGTAGGGCCTACAAAACGTCTCCCATAAAATTTAGCAAAAAATCGCACCCTCCTTGGTGAAGCAGTGAGCTCTTAAAACTAAGGGAAAAATCTAGATCAACGTTTAACCTCAGCTACTCGACAGGAAATTGGGAGTTTTATAGAGAGATTCGGAGACAGTACAAGAAGGCAATTAGGGCCACCAAGAAAGAGAGCTGGAGAAAATATTGTTCGTCAATCGAAACCACCAGGGATTCTGCTAGGCTTAGTCGTGTTCATTCAATGGCTTCGTGGGTCAAGAAGAATGGTGGTACTTGGACTGCTACGACAGAAGAATCGTTAGAACTTCTGCTAAGCACGCATTTCCGGGGTGGAGCGTCCACCAAAGTCGGAGGGGAAATATCAGGCGGATCCAATATATTCCACAGCATCTTTCAAAAGAAATAATTATAAAGGAGAAAGTTGCATGGACAATCAAATCTTTTTCACCTTTTAAATCTCCGGGGTCAGATGGGATCATTCCAAAGATGTTACAGGAAACCTTGGACTGTATCCTACCATGGCTAGAGGAAATTTTTAAAGCGTATTTAAATTGAAGTCATATTACAGATAGTTGGAAACTAGTCAAGGTCGTCTTCATTCCAAGAATAGGCAGGAGGGGACATGAATCAGCGAAGGACTAAAGGCCAATCAGTCTTTCGTCTTTCCTGTTAAAAAACTTTGAAGGACTTTTGGATATATACCTCAGAATCTCTTTGGAGAGCTCTGGAATATCAACTGCACAACATACGTACTTTAAAGGCAAATCTACGAAGACAGCGCTTCATGAGGTAATCCGAACAATAAAAGTCTCTCTAGAGAACAAACATTACACCATGGCGGCATTCTTGGATATAGAAGGTGCGTTTAATAATGTTAGTACAGATGCCATCCAACGGGCGTTGATAGACTGAGAGGTGGACAATTGCATCAGTAATTGGGTCATCTCTACGCTAGAAACCAGGATCATCAAAACTAATATGGGTAATATCAGCGTAGCAGAGCGTTATGGCCCACCTACAACCTCAAGCAATCGTCGACATTAATAAGCATGAAACGGCGGGACGCCTGCAGACTAACGGAAGTCATAACTGGCTTTGGGTCTATCGGAGAACCAGCAGCCAAAATGGGTATGCCTCAGAATACATACTGTCACAGTTGTAAATAACCGGAGAAAAAGGAAATAATCTTCCATTTCCTCTGTGAATGCCCTGCCCTATGGAAGGACAGAATTGTATTTCTGCCATGAAAAAGTTCCTCATAGAAACCATCTGCCGTTCGGAGTCGGCTTAAAACTGTAGGCCCTTCCATTTTTGGAAAAAAATCAAGACGCACAACCGTCATTGGAAGAGGAGCTCGGTCAAAGGCCCAATGAAGGGTGTATGCGCCAATTATATATAATAACTCCAAAGGCACTGGGTGTGCATATTTCCCGGCACCCCCGAAAATTTCCAAATTGAGCATAAGAAATCCACTTAAATAGTCCATTCGCTTTTGCAAAACGAAAGGTGGCACTTCACCTGGAATGCTATCACCTGTTGCATGATTTCCTGTAGTGCCCAAATAACGAGTGAATATCTCATCGTGCGTGCAACCTCAATCCGCTGCAAATGGCAGTGCAAAACTGTGTTTGTGCGCCAGGGTGGGGCGTTGCATAACACAACGTAACGCACTTGAGCTTGAAGATAACTAGGTACACATAATTTTCTTCATATATGTGTGTGTATGTGCATCGGTATATGCAAAAGAAGACTTGATTTGAATATATATTTAACTACTTGTGCCTTTAGTAGAGTACGATGTGGCGGAGCCCAAGGTATCCGGCGCAAATGCGTGACGGGCAATTCAAAACTTGCAGTGCATTTAGAGGAACAGGTGTCCCAAGAGGCTTACAGTTAGTTAGTTATGCTGATGTTGTTACTTATAACCGATTTATATATTTTAGCGCGTATTTTTGCGATGTCTTTTTCTCTACTTCTTTGGCAGTAGTTTGCAACACTGCATTGTCAAAGCCTCGTATACCGTTATGCGACAGTCAAACCATAACTAACACATATGCCAACAAACGTATACCAGTACGTACGTGTGAATTTGATATTCATATGCACTAACTACACAACTACTATTCTTGTTATGTCGCTCCATTCCATGCGAAGCGGGATGGAAAGAGAATTCTCTTGTCTTAGCTGAGTGACTTCCATTTCGCCGTAGTTGCATGCAGTTCGCAGCTATATTTGCGCTTGAAGGTGGTGTGTTTGTGACAACACTTGTGTGTTGGCGGAGACAAATGTGTTAGCGACGAAGGTGAAGGTGTCAGGCGATAAGCAAAGTGGAGAAGCAAAAAAAAAAAAAAAATATGGACTAGACATGCTCAGCAAGCAAGTGTTTCGGTGCATTAAGAAACACATAAATATACACATAACGGAAAACTTGTTGCAAATAATCGTTCGCGGAAAACTCGCTGCGGAAAAGTTAAATGGATGAACTTGATCTAGCAAAGCCTTTTAAAAGCGGTTAGCCGGTCAAAAACTGGCTCCCCACAGCCTGCGTTGAAGATAGATGTTGGCGACGAGCAGGTGGGTGGGGGTACCCATACATATAATAGGACTATGAATAAGTTCGTGCGGGTTTTTTTCGAAATTTGAAACTTTATTGACGTAAAATGGTTACAAATTTAATATTCAAAATATTGTCCATCGCTTACTACTACTTTTTCCCATCTTTCTGGCAATTCACGGATTCCCTTTGTGAAAAATTCGGTCGGTTTTGCCGCAATCCACGAATCGATCCATTTTTTGACTTCATCGTAATTACGGAAGTGCTGGTCAGCCAGGCCATGTTGCATCGATCGGAAGAGATAGTAATCGGATGGCGCAAGGTCTGGACTATACGGCGGGTGGGGTAGGACATCCCATTTGAGCGTTTCTAAGTATGTTTTGACCACTTGTGCAACATGTGGCCGAGCATTGTCATGTTGCAAAATAACTTTGTCGTGTCTATCGGCGTATTGCGGCCGTTTTTCTCGCAGTGCTCGGCTCAAACGCATCAATTGTCGTCGGTAGACATCCCCCGTAATCGTTTCATTCGGTTTCAGTAGCTCATAATACACAACACCCAGCTGGACCCACCAGATACACAGCATAACCTTCAGGCCATGAATATTCTGCGCCGACGTCGATGTTGAAGCATGGCCAGGGTATCCATACGTTGCCCGACGTTTTGGATTGTCGTAATGGACCCACTTTTCATCGCCAGTCACAATTCGATGCAAAAAACCCTTTCTTTTGTGCCGTTGAAGCAGTTGTTCGCATGCCATAAAACGGCGTTCAACGTCTCTTGGCTTCAATTCATACGGCACCCAATGGCCTACCTTTCGGATCATTCCCATGGCTTTTAAACGTTTGGAAATGGTTGATTGATCAACTCCCAAAGTTTTTGCAACCTCTTCTTGCGTTTGAGCCGGATCTTGATCGAGCAATTCCTCCAATTCGGTATCCATGAACTTTGGCGGCGCACCCTCGCGTTCTTCGTCTTCCAAGCCAAAATCACCACTTTTAAAGCGTGCAAACCACTTCTGGCACGTTCGCTCAGATAGAGCATGCTCACCATAAACTTCCACCAAGATACGATGACTTTCGGCTGCTTTTTTCTTCATATTAAAATAATGAAGAAGAATTCCCCGCAAAAACACATTATTTGGCACGAAATTCGACATTTTCAAGTGTGGTAAAAATATTGTTGTTTACGCTTCAAATAAAAAACTTATACTGACGTTTGTGCCTTACGACAGTAGCTCTCCAATGAATGTTTGGAAATGTGGATCGATGGAATAATAATCAAGTTACGCCATCTGTTGTAAACCCGCACGAACTTATTCATAGTCCTATTAATTTCAAGTACGCGGTTAGTGGAGTTTGCGTAAAGTCGGAAAACTGGGGATGCGGGCATTCGTGAAATAATATCTTACAACACCAAATTGATGTCGGAACATCTGAACGTCTAAATAACTGTCTATGTGCAATTAAGCTAAGTCTTACGCATTTGTATGTTGTATATGTACACACACATGAATTTATATCACATTTGCATATTAATAGTCTAATTAAAAAATTCGACAATGGCCAAAACAATAACTGCCGCACATTGGCGCCATGTAATGCAAAAACTATGATTTAATTGCCTTTTCAGTTTTCAATACAAATTCGTAAATAAGTATTTTTGGAACAGCAGAAACAAGCTGTGAGCTACGTAGGATTTCAGATAATCTAACTGAGTTTTATGTTCATGAAGTCGGAAATTGTGAAATTGTATTCAGTTAGAGTAGCACAATTACTAATGCCCACGCAAATTTCGCTGTAATTGGGATATATTCCACACATTTAGTACAAAAACGAGGTGCGGTTTTAAGATCGGAAAAATCGTACGCCCCATAAAAAAATAAAAGCAGATCAATATTTTGAGCAGTTTTTCCTATTTTTTCTTATTTTTTTTTTTTGAATGTCCACTAATTTTGGGTAAAGGCACAGCTTCTAGCCTAACAAAAACCATATAAATACAAGTTTTAAGCTTCATGCAAATTAAAAAAAAAAAAAATCACAAACTTTTCACCTAAGTCTCAATCTTTTTAATCAGAACTGTAGAACCATCTCGAACCAAGCTCATTGAATTCTTATGTTATAAAAAATGAACAAGATTACTTAGCAACCTCAAATTTGCACTTAATTCTCCTAAAATTTAATAAACTACAATATAAATCTGCATACCAAAAATCTATGTAGAAATTATAACTAAAAACCATCGAATTGGGATGAAAAGTTGTTGGAGGTTTTCTGATTTTTGCATTGGTTTAATATAACTTTTCTTAGACAATGAGCTACTTTGAGAAAAAATAATAAACATTCAAAAAATTAAACTAAAATGGTTAAAACTGGTAAAAATATTGATGATATATCGATTGTCGTAGTTTGTATGTATGTAGCTGGGTAAGGTAGCTGATCAAGGCTGACTGTAACTGCTAACTACATCACTGCACCTCAAAGGATAAAGCAGGCAGTTAATCCCATGTTCTCTTTTTGCGTTTAGACTGGCTTTCTTCTTAACATGTTGCCCCTAAAATAGCATACGAAAAGGCTGTGCAGCAAGCAGTTTCTGCAGGGATGCCGCTATAGATATTCCCAGCGTACAACTGCTACAAGCAACGCTGCCTCTTAGCCAAATTGTTAACCAATCTGCGCTGACTTAGTCAGAGTTCTAGTTCGAGTAGCTATACTGCATAATACAGGCATAATTACATCCTTCTACCAGACCAGGTTCAACTCAACTACTCAACTTCTGAATAAGAATATACTCGTAAGCCAACAAAGCAAACACTTGTTCTTTATGTGAAAAGCGTACTCGTATCAAGATAACTTAACCAGCTTAAACTAATTAAACCAAGACGGATTTTTCTTTGGCACTACAACAGAGTATTAGCTTTAGGGCTTAGTAATGCCACTAAGCGAATCCATACCAAGTAATCCAAGTATTTTGTACGTTGTCATAAATCTTTCTGAAAATTGGTTTGTTTGTAGCCTTAAGTACAGACGAAAATTGCAGAAATTTAATAATTTTGACATGTATTCAATGTTGAAAATTTTGGTACAAAGTTTTTCAAGTGAGCTTTTTGCATGGTGGCTCGGAATTAATCATCCAATTTGGTTTTTGAAAAACTTTTTTACTAAACGAAAAAATTATTTCAAGTGAAGAAAATCTTTATTTTGAGCCTTATTCGCTTGCCTGTTTGTGCACATCATGACTCGTTTGACGCTGAGTCATATTCAAAAAAGAACTGCGAACTAAGTGCATCAATAATCGAGTGTATAATGATTAATATAATATAGGTATTAATTGATAGTCGAGACTTATATGATGCTTGGCACTTTAAGAAAGACTTTTCATAGTGAGCGCAGTGATTGAGATCCATAGAGGCTCTGAGCTCACCTAAAATAAATAAATTACCTCAATTGACTTTTGAATTCAGCAAAGTGCGATAATAATGTGTTGTTCTGCTCTAATTTCTTTTTGTAATAGAAATTCGATAGAAGGAGGCCAGCTCATAGCTCTCGTGTAAAGGAAGGAATACGATGTGGTCGCTGAGCTCACGATGTGGTTCATAAATTGTACGAAATCGAAATCGTGTATTGTTGCCACTATATTTCGGTTTTGCTTTGGAAGTATTTCAGCGGTAATGTGATTTAGCTTGATCAGTTTGAATGGCTAATGCAAATTGTCTATAATCGTATTTATATTAAATCTTCTTCCTTCCGCTTATACATAAAAGTGTGCTTTGTTAAGATACGCTATTTCTTAAAATAGGAGCTGAAAGCTTTATTGAAGCCAGCCTTACGTCAGTAGTCATATAAAGCTTTATTTTCACATAGACGCAACCTTACTAAAGCCTAATGCGACAAAAATCAACTTTTTTCTGTTATCCTGAAAAAATTTCATATGCATGTGATAATATATATTTCATATAGTAAAGTTGCATTCTAAGTTTGCTGATCAATTTAATTTTTTAAAGGATTTTAAAATTTAAAAAGGGCAAAACATACACAGAGGTATCCGTTGCGTATACTTAATTTCATATGCGCAAAGTTCAATTACTTCTTTTACAACTACTACAAGAAGAACGATCGAGGGTTGTGCCAGGGCAATCTTTCCGGAACGAGGGGAAAATCTATACCTCTGTCTTCACTGACGGCTCCAAAATGGAATCGGGGATCGGACCAGGGGTTTTCTTTAAATCAGCCGATTAATCTATTACTTTAAAACTGCCGAACACTGCTAGTATTTTTTAGGCAGAAGTTTTTGTGGTCCTGCAGGTATATAAAATGTTTAGAGAACGAGGGAGATATTAACATTTTTTCAGATAGTCAAGCCGCTGTCTGTGTTCAGAGAAGGAGACTGCTGAGCACTTTCTCTATAAATGTCCGGGCTTGGCAGCTAGACGATTAAGATCACTGTGTGTTCCTTTTTTCGACAGCCTCGGGTAGTACGCCAAACTGGCCTTTATCGCTTCTGCCAATCTTCAAGAGTCACAAATGTTAAAAATCCATTATTTAATGAGTCTTGCGGGGTCTGAAATTTTACCATATTTATATGTATACGTATCAATAACACCGATAAATTGGATTAATAGTATTATTATTATCGACGGAAAACTGTATTATATAACCTTTTTTATGGCTGTTATAGATCAAAATCATTTCACAGGTCTCAGGTATACACGTCCAGCAACAAATTACCCATCTATCAATGTATTTATTATTAGATCTGTAAGTACCTATGTATGTATATGTATCCATTGTATGTATGTGTGCATATCTAGTATTTCTCATCGCATGGGGAATTAGTTCATCTGCGATGACCTCAAACGTTCTCGGTCAGTCATTAAAAAACTTACATTCGCGCAAATTTCCATATACATAACTATGTAGATAAATATGAACACTGTGGCATAGGGAGATGTATTATTAACAGGTAAAACTGCTTATCTGCACGTGTGAAAATAATAAATAATGAATTCAATAAGAGTATACATATGTACGAGGTGTGTTCAAAAAGTAACGCGAATTTTGAATTTTCGCAGGTTGCGTGTATTCGAATTTCGATTTTTTTGTGGCGATTTATTGATACTCATGCCGACGAGTTCGGCCATTTTGAATGTTCAGTGAATTGTTAACAACTGCTTTGCTTGCACGTGTTTCGGCACGTCTTCGATTTTTACCTATTCGAAAATACGGATCAAATAACGTGTATCAAATTTTGTGTGAAAAACGAAATTAAGTGCGCGGATGCATTCCGAATGTTGACTGTGTTATACGGACAAGCTACTTTGGACCAAAGCAACGTTTATCGGTGGTACAAAATGTTCTCAGAAGGCCGAGAAGATGTGAATGACGAAAAGCGTGCCGGACGCCCGAGCACTCAACAACAGACGAAAAAATTGATGAAGTGAAGAAAATGGTATTGGACAATCTTCAAATCACCGTTAGAGAAGATGCTGAGGACCTAGACATATCGATTGGCTCGTGCCATTCTATTTTTTTTTCAATGATTTGGGCATGAGACGGATTGCCGCAAAATTCATACCAAACTGCTCAATTTCGACCAAAAGCAACATCGCATGAACATCGCTAATGAGATGTTGGACTCTGTCCGCGACGACCCAAATTTGCTCCAGAGGGTCAAAACTGGAGTCGAATCGTGAGTTTATGATTATGACGTGGAAACCAAAGCTCAATCATCTCAATGGAAGCTGCCGCACGAACCAAGACGGAAAAAAGCGCGCCAAGTTCGGTCGAATGTAAAAGTTTTGCTTACCGTTGTCTTCGATTGCAGGGGTGTTGTGCACCATGAGTTCTTGTCACAGGATAAAATGGTCAATAAGGAATATTACCTGCAAGTTATGAGCAATTTGCGCTAAGCAATCCGCCGGAAAAGCCCGGATGCTAATGATGCCACAGCCACCATATTCCCCAGATCTGGTCCCCTGTGACTTTTTCTTGTTCCCGAAACTGAAGAGGCCCATGAAAGGACGACGCTACGCTACGATTGACGAGATAAAGACGGTATCGAAGGAGGAACTGAACAAGATAAAAAAATTGATTTTTTGAAGAGCTCGAAGATTGGAAAAAAACGTTGGCACAATGCATAATATCTCATGGAGATTACTTTGAAGGGGACAAAATAGATATTAGTGAATAAATAAACACAAAATTCGCGATACTTTATGAGTATACCTCGTTTGTATGTGTATGTGTGTATGGCATAGAAGTAGAAAAAACCCCTTGAACATGATAAAATAGAGGCCCAGATACAAGTGCAAGTGCCAGTGCATGTATTTGCTGTTGTGGTTTCAATTCATTTCTTATCGCCTCACGTGCTTTCTGATATTAGTTATGATACCTCTTACACATTGCAATAATTGCATAAATGTGAACTCAATTGAATTTCGAGAAATTCCCAGCGAGCCGTATTCCCTTGAGAAATATGCTGCGGATTTTTCAACTACTCGGTTACGTGGCATTGCACTGGCTTGCTTCCAGTGATACATTACTTACATATGCCCACATAGGGAATAAATCCATCTATTGTTGGAACGTGCAAGAATGTATGTTAACATGGTGCGCCATGCACCATGCACCATGCAGCTGAAGTGCCCTTTCATGGCTCGCGGCACGAACTAATCTCAATGATAATTATGTTGAGCTAGAATGAAGCTACAATTTATGCATATCGGCACCAAGTTCTTCCCTGCAATTAAATACAATTTGAAATAAGGAGAGGAAGCTTAAGTAAAATAGGCGTCACAGTTAAATCGAGGGCAGATGCTTTTAGTGAGCTATATCTCATGATCGCATATTTTGTGGTAACTTATAGCGAGATTACGCTTAATAAAACAGTCTTGACAGTTTTGTATTTGGTGAAACTATTTGAGTGTTAGTGTTGGTGAGCGTAAAAAAGGTTAAAAAAGAGAAAATTCGATAAATTCTTCAGTACCACTACGAATGGGATAAAAATTCGAAGCGGGCAGCAGTTTGAAAATGCAAAAGTAGAGTGACAATGTGGGGAGGAGACTTCTCTGCGACTCTCTTTATTTAACTATTCTATGCTAGGAGTTTTGGTCTCTGAATATTACTGATCAATATCGATTATTCAAATAATTAGTAGAACACCGTTTTTGATCAACTACGAAGAAGTATTTCAGCAATGCTGTGAGGCTTTCAACGAATCGCTACTAGCACCGGCCTTTTAATAGAGTGTTTAATACACTCGGTTATGTAAAGGTTGGTTTTGGAATAATGGGTTTGTGCAAGAATAAACAATCCGACGATCACTTGTACTTACATACCTTACATGAATAAATTGAATTAAACGAATTAAACTTTGGAATCCCCTTTGAAGTCACACAAAACTCTATCACCAAAACTCTAAACTTTCCAAAAAAAAAAGTTAAGAGTATATTTTATACAAAAGAAAAAATTAAAGTGTAAAATTATTAACAGAAACTTAAGATATTTCACTTTTAAAACCCCTTTACCAAAATTTTAAACATTGAGTAAATAAGAAATAATAAAAAATTTTTTTTTTAAAAACCAAAAAAAAAAGCTAGTAGAAATATCAAAAATTCTTGGATCACTTAACATGGAATTGTTTCGTACTAAGTGCCAGCTGAAATAGATAGATAATATAAGAATATAGCATTAGTGAATTTCTGTTTCTTAATAAAGGGTATTCAGACTGGAGGTACTTTTTCTAAAGGATTTGTTTGACAGATCACGCGCGACTACTGTCAAACTAAATACATATTTTTTGCAGTTTCCATTGAAATTTCATCATGGAAAGGCTTACGCCTGAACAACGTTTTCAAATCGTACAATTGTATTATGAAAATCGACGCTCTGTGGAAAGTATTTATTGCGCGTTCAAGCCAACTTATGGTGTTCAGCGATAAGACTTCGATCCGAAGCCATTCAAGAACAGCCATTACATCAATTGAAAACAACCGCCCCATATTTCTTCAATGTGCAAACATGGCAAACGCTATCGCGCCATGATAAACGACTTTTTGTTGCCGGAAATTGAAGCTAGTGATCTTCTTAATATTAGGTTCCAACGGCGCGGCTTGCCACACAAATAATGGATTAACTGCGTCGTTGTCCCGGTAAACAATTTATCTCTCATCTCGGACCTGTGGACTGGCCACTAAGATCGTGTGCTATTGCAATAAATTAATTCTTTTTTATTTAATGAAACCGAGCGGAATCATGACCGATATTGTAATTAATGCGCGTGAGCCGAGCACTGAAGGAAAAAATGGCCATAACTTCAAGAGATACAAAGAGATATTTTCCAGCAGATAGCGCTCGGTCTCATTTCACAACAGTGTTTTAAAAGGACACAAAGACATACTCAGAAGTATGAAAAGCCTTACCTCACCCTCACTTTTCAGACGTTGCTTATTTGGACTATCATATGCTTTGGATCATCAGCATTTGCGCTCTCATGAAGATGTAAAAAAAAATAGATCACCTTTGTCTGGTGCAGAGCTTGTGCGCTGCACAAAATTTGAGAATAAATAGGGAAAAATATTTTTTGTGTTCAATAACGCCTTAAAATTTGAGGAAATATGGCAGAAGCTGCGCGTCTAATTAGTAGGTCATTTAAAGAAAACAGATAGCGGAGCTTCTGAAACGCAGATAATTTCATCTCATATATTGGTTACATTCGGATATATGCGTATTTTTAACTTACTTTGATTCTCTTATTTCCATGATAGGCATGAAAAGTTGCATCAGAGCAACTATAAAATAATGGATGCAAGATGATATCAAACATTGTGCAACGGCATCTTCAGTAGCCACACTGTAATGCCTCTTACACACAGCAACTCAAAGTCAGGAAGTCAACCTTTTGCACTGCAAATTCTATTTTTAATTTAAAACATTTCTTCAACACATTTTTGTCCTCTCTTACAGAATAATTTGTGCGCTCGCTGCTTTCTTTGCCTGCATGTGCCGCTTCAAGAAGACAAGAAACACTTGTTGCAAGCAAACAATTGCCAAGATACATTTAAACATTTTCTATGCACGTGCGTGTGTGTGTATATAAAAGCTTGCTCTCTACGTCTAGCATGCAAGCAATGCCGTAATTCTCGTAATCGTAGATTAGATAATACATTTTTTTATACTCCGGCAAGCAGAGATTGTTGGTTATGCATTGTACACGTTCATATATGAACTTGTGCATGCACATGTGTGTTTGTGTTCCGCTTGAACTTGAGCGCAAAGAAGCTGTTGTTGTTACCTTTGTTGTGTGGAACAGTCTCAACATTCACTGTAACTAATCTTTAATCTATTGAGTCGGTTTTTTTTTGTTTTATTATCTTTTCTTATGATTGTTATGAAACTTGTGTGCACTTTAATGCTGGCAATTAGCCAGCCACATTGAAAAATATCTATCTAAATAAGTGCTCTTACACACATACATATATGCAGTGTATCTACACATATGCATTTATGGATCTACTACGCTATATCGCATGTCCAATAGCTATTCTATGCCTTTCTCCAACTACCGACATATAGAAATTTAAGATGCTGCATCAAGACTAACCGACACTGCCACGTTACCTCTCCACTCATCACTCACTCACTGGTGCATGTATGCGCCTGCGCAATGAAATGACGTAATTAAAGCAACCGCCATAGTGGCGGCGGTGGTCTATAAATTTGGAGTGATAAAAGTAGAAGGAATGCGAGGTCGTATAAACTTTCTAACTTTCAAGTGGCTTACCAGATTGTTATCCCCAAAAAGCAAATCTATACAAGAATTTGGACATGATGCTTAATAGCGACGTGGTTGTTGTGCTTGTTGCAGAAAGCATAGCTTTTCTTTTCTGACGGCTCAATTGGCAAGCTGCTTACCATCTCGTACTTTCGTTGGTATTTTAGATGATGCATTTTTGGTTTGCATTAAATTCGCCAAAACTTAAATTTTAGTATTAGGTTTGGTCTTAAAATGTTGTATCTTTGTAGTTAGTTGAAGATTTACTCAAAAGGCATTGCAGTAGATTTACTAAGCTTAGATTGCTTATGGCGCGAAAGTTTGAACGATGACAATATCCGAAGAGGCGCCCCTTGGAGTGCTTGAGCGAAAGATTCTGCGGAAGATTTTTGTACCTTTACACGTTAGCAGGCGATAGAACAATGAGCTGTATGAACTTTACGACGTCAAACACATAACATAGCGAATAAAGATCCAACGACTTCGTTGGCTAGGCTATGCTGTCCGAATGGACACAAACGCTGAAGGTATTCGTTGTGCTCCTATACCAGCTGGTGGTAGGAAGAGGAAGGCTTCCTCTGCCTTAGATAGATCAAGTGGACAACGACTTGGCTTCACTTGGTGTGTTAAACTGGCATCGGGATTTTTTGAACTAAAAATTATGATTTTGAGATTTATTCAGTGTTAAAAATTATGGCATAGAGTTTGCTGAAGTGAACCGCCCTCGATTTTTTGTAATTTTTTTATAAAGTTTTTTTATTTTTTTTAAATAAAATGTATTTAAAAAAGTATTTGAGGAAACGTTATACTTTTTGTACACATTTCCAGGAAAAAACGTTTTTGTAATTTCTGAAAAACACACTCTTCAATTTTTTTCATTGTTATCTTAAATTTGGGGCATTTCGATCGATTTGCATGCAAGTATAGTTCAACAGAATTCTGCTAGCTTTTCAACTTCGTATTGCACGGCGTACTTCCTCTAAGCTCTAGGACCCTTACACTTCCAAATTTTGTTTTTCCCTTCCTTTGTTCGCTCTAGATTAGAACATGAAACATTTATCTCAGCGATTTTCAATTGAGAGAGTTGAACGTGTACAGAAGGTGTTCCTTAAATATCTTCTCAGTTCAAATTGTTTATCACGAATTATGTTTCCGTTGAAGAAGGAATTTTATTAACTATTAAACTCTTTTTTTTTTTAATTAATATAATTGTCCTTACTAAGTTAAGCGCACATTAGCTTTAAGCGGTCTGTAAAAATTCCTATTATGTTTTACACTGGAAATAGGTAAATGATGCCTTCTGGTTTCATTGATTTGCTTTCCGACAATCTATAGTATCTAGGATTTATATGAGCCGTTGCTGGAAATTTCTTATTTACTCAATGCGATTGCCCAAATCGTTCTGATTTTTGTTTTAATTTCTTTCTTGCTAATATATATATATATTACTATTTTTATATATATATATATATATAATTGGCGGGTACACCCCTTTTTGGGTGTTTGGCCGAGCTCCTCCTCCTATTTGTGGTGTGCGTCTGGATGTTGTTCCATAAATAGAGGGACCTACAGTTTCAAGACGACTCCGAACGGCAGATATTTTTTAGCTTTTTTATGGCAGAAATACACTTGAAGGTCTGCCATTGCCTGCCGAGGGACGACCGCTATTAGAAAAATGTTTTTCTTAATTTTGTTGTTTCACCGAGATTCGAACCGACGTTCTCTCTGTGAATTCCGAATGGTAATCACGCACCAACCCATAAGTACTTAACATTTTCTCCGCCGTGTTTTGGCTTTCGTCAGACATAGATGGTATATTTTCACTTTCCCTCAACAAACTGCCAGGATTCTTCTAAAAAACTCGGGGAAGTTTGCATGTAACTAATGAGTCCCCACTCCACCTGTCTCTCCCTATCGTTTAGACCTTCTCTCTACATCTTTAAACTAATGGGCAATATTTCCTGAGTGGTTGAAACAAATTTCAGGTCATCGCAATTCTATTCCACTCCTCCACAAATGCGGTTAGATAGAATTTTGTATGAACATAACACAATACTAAGCCACCAGGTTTATCTCGCAAAGTTATGTTTAAAATTTATACAATTAGAATTTTTTCCGACCATTTGCAAGTCCAACCAGAAAGTCAAATAAGATACCTTTTGTTTTCGACACAATGAGGGCTTCTGACGTTTGGCCAATATTAACGTTGTATTTGATTATTTATTTCGTTACTCAGAAGCTACCTAAGGTGCTGCTTTGTACCATATTTCCACCAGTCCCACTTTCTTAAACTAAGTATGATACGGGCCATATAAAAGAATTTTGCTTTTCACCTTTTCTTTTGCTCTACGTTATGCCGCAACTTAACTGTCGTAGACTACCGCATTGAATGACTTAGGAAATGATCTTGTGCTACTTTTTCGCTTTATTACGTAATTTAATAGCAGGAGACATTAATGATGACCGGTTTATGTGGAGCTGCTCACACTCGATTGCAGCAGCTGGCTGAGTAACAAGTAACAAATATGTTGCAACAATGGCTCAGATAAGCATTAGATTGCGTGGTTGTGTGCAGCTAAGTAGTCAACGGTGATAGTCAGCAGCAAACTCCACTTTAAAGGCTACATGTGTGTAGTGCGCATGTGTGTGTTCGTGGCGGTGGCACTTATTGCAACTAAACTTGCACAGATTTGAACGCTTCCTAGTCAACGCCACCAAACGTCGCGGCGTCTTCTGTGCCAACTATTGTCAGGAGGAAGCTCTACCACTGTTTATATCTGTTTGTGTAGTTCTTTATTCGTTGCTGTTATGCAGTTTTATGTATGTGCACAACGATTTGTATACAAATTCATATTTATGCTTATAGTTCATAAGAATGTTCGTATGCGCTTTGCCTGTTTCTTTATTACATGCGTTCTCTATAGCCTTGTCACCTTAATTCAAGTCCATTTTTATAGCCCGTGCCGTTTTGCAATGCCCCTCGCCGTTTATGTATGTGTAACTATATAACTAAATGTGCACTTAAATTCATATTTGTAGCATTATAATAAAGAAGGAGAAAAAACAGTTTGTGTTGATGTGTTACCATATTGTCAATGTGTGTGTAGATGAGTATCATTGTGCACCGCCCCTTTTTCTTAAGCCGCCTTCAGCTCAACCACGCCATACTACTACTTCTCTATAATCCACGATCCACTTGCTTTTATGCTACTTGTACTTCATTTTTATTTTTTACATTTTCTCCTATTAATATACATATTATACTATTTCTTCAAAGCCATTTTATAGCCGAAACCGTTAGGCATACTCGGTATAGATATGCATTGCTTGCTTAGAAAAACTCGTATGTATGTATGTATTTCTAAAGCAGTTTGCTTATATAGATTTTGCTTTATGCCTTTTTATACGAACATTTTTTTCTTCTCCTTTTTCTCATTCCAGCATTCGGCTGTCGCTGTTCAGCGCTATATGAGGCATACATATTTCAGAAGAATATACCCAGTTTAATGCGGCTGGCCGTCCAGATGGCCACTATATGGCCGACCCCCGTTGCCACCACGGAAGTATCTCCGCGTTGCACTGCTTTGTTGCTTGACCGACCGAGCGAACAGAAACAAGTCACTGAGTAAGTTAATACGAATTGTGTTCAAATGTATGTACATACGTACGTACTTATATTAAGTAAAAATCTGAGTGCCAGCCCTGTATTTGCAACAAAACAAAACGAAAAAACAAAGATCAGCCGCCAAAAAGAATCAAAACCAAATAAAAACAAAAAAAAAAAAAAGAAAAGAAAGAGAAACTTACGCTATGAAAATAAAAATGTAAATAGGTTTGTAAGTATGTAAAAAGCTGTAACTAAGTTGTGTGGAATAAATCAAACAAAAAGTGCAAACTAAGAATTTGGTGTTTTTGTGTCGTGTTTTGATTTTCACAATGTTGTTTAACTTTTGTTATTATTGTTATTTTCTTGTTGTCCGATATTAACTGCCTCGCGTCCATTGCTGTTGGTGAATTTCATTTGCCTACGAGTAATACCGATCTACGTACATGCAGGTTCCTTCAATCGATAACTGAATTAAAATATTTAAAGTTTCTATTTGAACGGGTGGCGTGAGAGGACCGACGTGCTTGAGAAATAAAATTTGTCCCTTGTGATACAATTGCAGCAGAAAAATGGGAGGGAGAACAGGAAAGAAGATGCAGGGGATGGAGAGCTAAAAACAAAAATGTCTACACTCTCTTTGAGCGTTTGCCCGACCTTCTCTTTCTATTTGTGGCGTGGAGGGCTTGGAAGGCCCTACAGTTTTAAGCTGACTACTAATGACAAATAGTATTTTATGAGGACCTTTTTGAGAAAAGCTTCAGAAGTATACTCGAAGATCTGCATTGCCTGCCGAGGCGTGACCGCTATTAGAAAACACTTTTCCCTTCATTTGATGTTTCATGTCTGGAGATTCGTACCCGTGTTCTTCCGAATGGGATTCACACGCCAACTTATTCTGCTAAGGATGGGAAGTTAGGATTATGGAAAACAAAGAAAGAAGACCGAACGATGGCTAATCACAGTTGTGCTTCAGGCTACTGGTGAAATTCATCAGGTGGTTAATATATAGGACTAGGGGATATAATTTCTCGTCAATATCCCGTTGACAGGTGAGCCTGATTTCAAATATTTGCTTTTTGCTGATTCGAGCGAAGGCAGGGCAGACGCACAGGAAATGGCCCGCCGTCTCATCCTCCTCTTCACAAGCTGGGCAGAGTTCACTGTCTGAGATGCCCACCCTCTCCATGTGCAGTGGCCCGCCACCAGTCTAACCAATCCAAGCTGTCTGCATTCCCTTCTGCTTAATGACAGGAGGGCTTGCGACAGTCGATCGGACATGACAGGTAACATCAGTTTAGTTCATCTGCAGCTCCTTTCAGCCTGCTAAGCTCGCTTGTGGGTTGTAGTAGCCCATTTGCTAACCGTGCCTTTGATGGCCGCAGAAGCGAGTGGCAAAACTTAGCTAAGGAGTCAGAGGTCTCATTTCCCACGGTAGCCACGTGTCCCGGGACCCATGTTAGCATAAGGCTATTATGTCTACCGACATAGTTCAGCCTTGATTTACAGAACTCGACTACCTCTGATGTGGTTGGGGGGCTGTCTAAGGCCATGAGCGCAGTTTGGCTGTCGCTGCAGACACATATAGATCTGCCTCTCCATCGGTTTTCCACAACAAAGTTCATCGCTTCTTGAACCGCATACACCTCCACTTGAAGCACAGATGCATGCATTCCAAGAGCAAAGTGCAGTTTTGTCCTGCTGGATTCCACGTAGACCGGAGCCATGCTCGGTCCTGTAGCCATCCGTGAAAATACGAAAACTGTGTTTAGTGGGCTCATTTTTAGAATTTGACCACAATTGAGCCTCTGGCAGGACTACACTGTATCTCTTTTCAAGTACGACTCTTGATGGCATGGAATCAAGGGGCATGGAGAGAATCGTTGGATCGATGTCCATGCCTTCTCTGTGTTCCAATGCCTGACAGGGGCCGTCCCAGTTCCCATTGTGTTTCAGCCTGCAAATGGCCTTCAAAGTCTCTCCTCGGATGAAAGCATCAAGTGGTGGCAAACCAATCAGAGCATCTAATGCCGGGCCTGAAGTAGTCGGAAAAGCTCCGGTGCAACAGATGGCCACAGTGCGTTGTAGTCTCGATAAGGTCCCCCTGACTCCCACGAGAGAGAGTCTACTCATCCAGACCACTGATGTATAGGTGATAATAGGTCTTATCATACTATGTAGATCCATAGGACCTTGCTAGGCGAAAGAACCCACGTATTTCTATTAATCCCAGACGACACCAGCAGATCCTCCTCTGCCCGCACCGTGACGATTCTTTGTGTTGCATTGTCTGGTCTGGTCCGGTCTACACCATATCTGCTGGCAGAGCTGCATATACTGTCGAATGTGGCATTATCAAAAGCCCCCTCTATATCCAAAAAGATGCTCAAAGCGTAGTCTTTTCTGTCGGTGGCCTGCTCTATCCTAGCAACAAGGTTTTGCAGTGCCGACTCGTAGGACTTTCCGCTTTGATAGGCATGCTGAAATGGAGAGAGTGGGTGAGCCTTCAGCGACTTCTGCCGCATATGCAACTCTACTAGCCGTTCGAGACTTTTCAGCATGAATGAGGTCATGCTGATGGGTCTAAAGCTTTTGGGGCTGGTGTAGTCATCTCTCCCAACTTTAGGGATGAAAGCGACCCTCACCATCCACCACGAGCGTGGTATATAAGCCAGTGCCAAGCATGCAGTGAAGATTTTCTTCAGGGCTGCAGTCACTGATTCTATGCCTTCCTTCAACATGGCGGGATAAATGCCATCTGGTCCGGGGGACTTGTAGCCGCCAAAAGATTCGATGGCAAATCGAATGGCGGCTTCATTCACCACAGACCTGGCACCGTACCAGTCACGCCGAGAAGGTGTAGCAGCTGGCCAATGTTGCCGGCCAATGCTTATAGTAGTAAATTGCATGCTATCGAAAAGTAATTCAGGAACACCCCGAGCAGCGCACCATCATTAAACTCAGGACCTTAATTTCCGCTGGGCATCAGAGCGGTTACACAAGTGAAGAGCCAATTAGCTACTTCCTCGACTGGGGCTAATTCAGCATTGGGCACACTGTAATGGTCCGATGGAGCTCCTGGAGGAATCGGCCTCCATCAAGCCTTCTATCTAACTTAGAGCGATCCGTGAACAGATACACCAGACCCTGTTTTAGAATACTGCACCCTGCCAATACGCTTATCCTTAGCGGAGATTTTAACATCGCTTTTTGACCGATTATTGGTGGTATGGAATAAATAGGTTTATTACAAAAGACATCCCAAGAAAGAATAATTTCACCATATTCAGTAGCATTGCTTTTACTATTTTCTGAGCCTGTGTGAATAATTTTGAAGCACTGAAGTTTTGAAATTTACGAAGGAAAATTGCCAGGATAGAGCTCTAAACACGGCTAAATGCCATCGAAAGTTTTACCAAAAGTATCAACGTCGGCTCTGCGCTACCGGAAGCGTATTTATCCAGCCAAGTCCAGTCACCTCAGCAGCTTTCATCAAAAATGTAGAGGGAATGTTTTACGCTATTGCAACAACAACATCTCTAAGTGTGTACGAGTGCATCATATGACAATAAACTGATAAGTATAAGTTTTTTAGTTCCTATGTTTTTATTTTGCTTAATTTTGTTTTGATGGAATGAATATGTGTGTGTATGTATGGGCTGTGTGTTACTCGTAAATAAGCGTGCAAAACTTACCTTCACAGAAAAGCCCATTGCCGTGATAGCCGGGAAAGCAGGTACACGTGAAGCTGCCAAGCGTGTTGATGCAGTGCGCAAATACGTCGCATGGACGATATTTGCATTCGTTTTCATCTGAAAGCGTGATTTTAGAAAGCATTAGATTTTACAGTGCAGCAGCAGTGGCGTTAATTTTGTAAGAATATAATGAGTTTTGGACTGTTTTAATGTTGAGTTATTGTTGTATTTGTTTGTTTAGCTTTTTAATTTTCTTGTAAATTGTTTTGATTAACTCTGATTTAATTACTTATTAGTTAATAAGGCTTAATATTTAACTACTGCAAAGCTGTGTTAAAATAAATTTGTTAAACTGTACCGTGGTTTCACTTGCAAATTACCCTTCTGTTGTTGTTTTCTTAATTCGTTATTATTGTGGCTCTTAAGGCTCTTGGTAATTTTATTAACGTTAGCTATTTAGTTCTTCAATAGTATTTGTGCTATGGCGCTAAGTATATTAAATACTTAAATTATTATGTCTATGGAATTTTAATTTAACTAAGGTCTTACCTTTCACATCTTGGGTAACCATTTAATTGGCACATTACGTTTTAGAGCAAAAGAGCATTTTCTCTTTATTTTTAATTAGCTCGGTTTTAGGTGATTTAATTATTATAATTATACATATACTAGGCCAAATTACAGGTTCTATTAGAAATTAATTAAAAGTTAACACACGAAAATTAAAATTAAACTAAAATTAAAACTCATACAGTAAACTTACGTTAAACTCGAAAATTTCGATTTTAGATAACTTCACTAGAAAAAAATTTAAATCTACGTAATACTCAACCTTGTCTTTTTTAAGCTTCGACTGAATTTTTTTTTTGAAAGCAAATTAAGTTTTCTGAATTTTATGTTAGATAAACTGATTAATGTTTTTTTCTATTAAATTTGTCTGAAATGGGTTAATATCACTCAAAAATATGCGCAGCAGCAAAGCCATAGATATTAATGAATAAATGAATATTAATGAATAAATAAATCATTTTTGAAAAAATACAAAATTCGCGACACTTTTTGAACACACCTCGTATATATCGAAATATTTCTATATGCAAGAAAACACCTAGCATGTCAACAAAAAAAATAAAATTCGAGTTTTGAGCTATTTGGAACTTGCAAAATTCAATGGGCTATAAGGTAGAAATACTCGAAATGCTTCTAAAAATTCTCATTAAACAGTTTGAATTTTTGTTAAAAACTAATTGTATTTTTTTTAATTTATACAAAGTTTAAAACTTGACTTTATAGGAGTGTTGTACAGAAACGAGCTAAATTAAATAAAAATATATTTGAATCAAATAAGAAACAAATAAATCGTGAAAACTTGTCAATAAGTCCCTACGTTATAGTTATTTATCGCATTACATAAATATTTAGTATTATATATATATATTTTTTATTTATCATATCAGTGGTAAAAATATAAGGGATTAGCGAAACCCTGGACATTAATTCATCAGCAGAAAATAAAAAAAAGTGTAAACAACTGCTGGTGTGAGCTTTTGGTTGGCTTAAGGCTGCAAGATTAGTGTCATGTAAAGATCAACAATTGATCTATACATATATAAAACTAGCAATTACATCCTTTATGAGCTGGATCAGATATAAATATCTTCTATTTCCTTGTATCCAATACGAGTGGACCGCGTCAAGACGGATTTTAAACAATTTTTGGCGGAAGAAGATTCAACGTGGCTTTACGCGAGATTGTTAAGCTAATTTCAGTAAGCAACTTTTACGGGAAGAGCCCTTTAATTTGTTGTTTCTCAAGCAAACATTTACAGGTATGTCTTACAAAAAACAAATGTATTGTATTTTGTTAGGAAAAAATTGTAACCTAGAGTGGAGCACCCCGAAAAATTTGAAAATTAGTAAAAAATCAATAAAAGCTCATGAATACGAAAACTATTGAATATTTCTAAATATAGGTAAATGATGTTTGTTATGTAATGAAAGAAAAGCATAATTTTTCTTTCGCTTTTTTCAGCATCAGCAGTTGACTTGGACATTTTTTTTCTGGTTTGTTTCCAGAAGAGAAGATCTTTTCTTGAACCTTTTTCACTTTTTAGGATGACTTGAGTTGTCGCATCGATCATAATGCGATACAAGTGGTACCAGAGCAAAATTTGTATGCATTTAGGTTTGCAATTTGTTGGTCTGATTGTCAAAATTTCAATCGGAATGTAATCAAATAAACAAACAACATTAAAAAATTAATAATTGGTTCGTGTAATTCAATAACGCAGTGAGGTGATTTTGAATCACTGTTTAGAAATCCCAACAAATAATAATAAAATGCATTAACATTAATTTAAAACCAGTTGTGTGACGATTTATATTCATAAAAATGAAAAATTACCATTAAATATTACAAAATTTCCACTTAAGGTTTCCAGCCATTTTTAGGAAACCACCTACAGTTTTCCAGCAACAAAATTATTTCCAAAACATAAACAAAAAAAATTGCATTAACTTTAGAAAAACTATAATTTGGAAATTTTTTTCGCCTTGTATGAAATGCCTGCCTGCTTACTTCGAAGCTCTTTAACTAAGGATGTGCCGTAGCTATTTACGCTATTACTTTCAAGTTCAACTTAGTTTCAAGCAGTCCACTCAAGGTGGCATTAATATAATAACCGCGTAATTTGTTGAAATATTCAATCAATAACACTGTGTGAAACGGTACTTTTATGAACACCTGCCACAAGTTGTAAGTCTAGTAATGCTGAGGAAATGCTAAGGAAATGCTGTGGCTCAAAATCTTATAATAGGTTCTTGTTAAAAAATATTCTTTTTTAGATTAAAATGATTTATTTTTCAATTAAAAAATTAATTTTGAAGCTTTTGTTATTAAGTTTAGTCGCAAATTTTACATTTTTTTACGTTTTTATCAGAATCTACATAAATATATATATAATATATAAAATATCTACATCTACATTTATATAAAATATTGCACACTGGCTGCCGAGGTCTACGGTTGAGTTTTATGAAATATAAAATTGTCTAATATAAAAAGTTTGAAGTATTTCAACTTAATTTTATTGTTAAGGAATTATTTTAATATTATATAAGGTAGTAGATTGAGTTTTAAGCTTATTCAATTAAGTTAAGATTTTAGTTACAATTTTAGAATTAAAAAAAATTAAGTAAAAAATTTCATTATTAATTGTTTTCGTTACCAGAAAGCCATTCGTTATATATACTTATATTTCTAATTAATCTTGACTTCCTTTACCTAATTCGATAACAACTTTTGTTGGCAATTAAAAATATTTGTTTTTTGCTTTACTTCTAAAAATTAAAAATCCAAGAGCATTTTAAGCTTTATACAAAGCCTAATCGAAGAGAATCCTTTTCCACCGATTCGTGCCGCTAACAAACTTAACAATAAATCTTAATTACTTTGCCAACAACTATTACACAATACAATGCAACACAAGTACAGCTGACGCTTATTGGTATAGAAAAACTCTCATTAGAAAGATATTCGAATTTATCGCTCACTCACCTCGTTCACTACAATTACAACCGCCAAAGCCGTCGTTACAATGGCAGACGCCATTTAAGCAAACACCATTCGTGCACTGAGTGCCATCCTTATCACAGTCATCTGAAATTAAGTGAATTCAACGGAAATTACAATTTAGCACCGTAAAAATTTGTACGTGTATGTGTGTGAACGCAATATTATTACTACTTTAAGGAAAACCATGTGCAATAGAAAGAAAAAAAGCATAAAATAATTTTGAAACTATTCAAGTACTAAATCCTCTTTTTACACTTTGACACTTGAATTTAATCTCTTTTGTGTTGCTTTGTTGTATACACTTCAATGTGAGAATAGAGATTTCAAAGCGATTATTTGCGGTATTCTACAGTAAAACCCGCTTTAGCTCAAATACTTTAATATCCATCCGATATTCGCACCACGTGATTGGCTTGGGGTACTTAGCCTATGCAAAATTTTGATTAAAAATAAACTTTATTGCATTAATTTTTATCCGACAATTTGAAAAAGGAAGCATGGAATGATACTAGGTGGAAGGGAAGGTGGGATGTAACTCCGTTTTAGTAAATTAGGCCCAACTTAAATTAAAAATTGAAGCCCAAACTGAGGTGCATGTCACAAACAGATGATGCACAGATCAATTTAGGAAGAAACCTCCGGAAAATGCGCATTGCTATTCTGCGACACAGTCAGACTTTAAGGGTATGTCTGTAAAAGTTCTTGAGTGCATAGAAAAACTAAATTTACTAAGAACACCCAGCTGCATGCGGCTTATATGGATCCCAGGACACTTGGAAATATCTTGAAATGATGCGGAGAATGCTTTGGCTAGTCAGACTGGGATATCTTTACGAATAAGTCACGAATTATTTTTCGCCATAAGACAACATATCATTAAGGAAGACTTAGAAGGAATCGCTAAGACAAGAATCTGTAAGGTTACGACAGGCTACGAGGAATAATCCTCCCAAAATACAAACTAAAAATGCTGACTGGCGTTCTCACTGGTCATTGTAAATGGCATAGCTTTCTGCACAGACTTAAAATATGGTACACCAGCTCCTGTTGTTTCTGCGATAATTCTCGGAAACTCCAGCCACCTTATTTTCGAATGCAATGCCATAGCGAAGAAGAAGTAGGCCTTTCGGCGTGATACGGTCTGAAAAAAGGCACATACGTTCCGCTAAACTAAGCTGCATTCTAGGCGTATCGAGGAAACTAAATTTGAATGAGGTATTGTAATGCGTAGACGGCACAACTGCTATTATTCCAAACAATTCTTCTAAATTTCAATTTGAATTTCTATCACTAGTAGTTAAAGACCTAATCCTTTTGCAGTTAGGAATATGCCCACTAAGCTTTTAGCCATCCGTAAGGAATCTGAGGGTATCTTAGCTGCTGAGAATTAGGGACGTTGAATTTAGTTGTGAAATGCCCTGTTCTTATTTTTCTTTATATGTACCCTTCAACTATCTATTTCTGGGCAGGGTGTTTTGTTTTTTATTACTTTTTTTTTTAATAATTTGTTGTGTGCGCTACTTACTTGTGCATTTGAGCTCCTCTTTCAGCTCATCGGCACCGAGAAAGCAATCTCGCCTGCCGTCGCATACTTTCGATAATTCGAATAATTGTAAATAATCTGTAGACTCATTAACTTGACAGCCAAAATAGCCATCTTCGAGATTTAGAAAAAATACTTCGCCACCAAAACGGCTATTTTTCAAATGCGCTTGGTCCGATCGTATTGTTTTGATTTGTGAATGTACCTGCAAGGAGAAGAAAAAAGAAAACAAAAATGAAATATTGTTAGTATAAATAATTTTTATAGGTTTTTATGTGGCCTTGCAATGAAATATACGTTTAAATAAATATTTATAATATAAGTACACATAAAATGCAGCATACACTTGGATAGCTTCGGGATTTTATATGTGCTGTATACAATACAGTAACAAAAACGCTAAACAATAGAATCTTAATAAATTACGAGTAAGTAAATTTAATAAGTGCTTTGATCAAGGACAACCAAAATTAGCCTTTTCACACATAAATTTTACCTTTCGAAGTAAAATTTGTTAAGCAGTAAATTATGATTTTGAATTCGTTAAACATTTAACGCGATCATTAAATTTTGCTTCAGAATAAGATTTTAAGCTTTACTCGTTAGCAAACCAGTGTCTCTTATATATATATTTTCACGGCTAAACTGTTTACGAAATTTGCAAGAAAAGGTAAGTGAGGCCAAATGTTGCCCTACCTCGCCTTCCAACACAGAGAACACTTCTCTTTTGCTCTGCTACTAACAATAGTTACCTATTCCTTTTTCCTTTACTTTTTGCGAAGCGCGTGGCATAAAGGTTACTCTCTACTGAGCCAAATGTTCGAGAGGGTATAGGAATTTCAGGAATGATAGAAAGAAGATTGCGCCCAGAGATTACGTGACGTCACGTTTGCTGAGTTGTGCAGTATTGCCAACCATTTGCTCTTCGCAATAAATTTAGTGCTTTTTTATACCGAAAATGCGAAAATTTTGAAGTTTCGTGTTTGTTTCTTTTTCTTTTAATTTAAAGCTACCGAAACTTTAGGTTAAAAAAAACTGTATTATTATAAATACAAAAGAAGGTTAAAAAAGGCCACTCTGAGAAGATTTTAGTGCTAATGAAAGTTAGTTGGTTTTTATAAAATTTGATATTTTGAAAGTGTGAATTTAATTTTTTGGTCCCTTTAAGGTTATGGAAGAATATTAAATGTCCCCCTCTCAACTCTTCTTAAGATTGAAAACTTTTTACACGTTTTAAAAGGCGTTTGAATTTACTGAATGCGGATTAAAACCATAGAGGTGTAGTCGTTTCTTCCGGCCATCAATCCTTAGTGGGACATAGGGCATCAAGAGGTGTATTCATTATAAAAATAAGCAACAAAATACCAGAAAATACTAAAGAAACCATACTGACATTTTTACAAAAAGAGTACCTTATCTAGTTACATAACCTCAAATATAGGAAAAAAGTCGTTCCCTTAACAAAAGAGTCTCGCTTGACAAAAATAACTTATAAATTAAATTGTACATAAGCACAACACATTTATTAAAAAAAAACGCACATTCTAAAAACAACCTGCCACGCATACAAAGTTCTTTAAGTAATTCAATAAAAAATTTGGTGTTTTATTTTCTTTAAGTGGGCATTTTAGTGCGTTTTTATATCCAAAGCTAGGCAACACTGCAGTAGCGAGAGAGAGATTTGACTGCCGAAAGCAGAAGAACACCAACAACACCTGCTCTTGCGTTTTGTGACTCGACGCCAAAACAAAAAAGATGCTTACGCCATGCGGACTGAGTCCTTCACATGAGTTGGTTGAGAGGAAGGAAACCGATGGACTTATTATTATTATGCCTATGACTTACAAAGGATATCAAATAGCATGATTTTCGAGCAGAATATGTAGTTGCTGGGCCACTCCGAACTTTACAACATTGCTGTTTACTAAACTTTACCAATCCGGCTCAATATTTTTTAATTAACACTGATTTAGCAAACTAATTATCATATTTCTGTACGTTTGTATATTGCGAAATATGAAGTACTATAAAAAAAAACTGATTCAAAAGTAAAATTCATCTTTCAAGGACAACTGACACTCTAACTAAAACTAAACTCTAAACTAAGTGGAGTTGACTAAGAACACGCCCCTAGTATTCAGTTATGTAGGTGTGAGGTATTTAACGCTTTCGATCCGAGCGGTACACATGCATGTATGTACCAGTGTTATGTTACACACAAAAATTAATGATTTTCTTTCTCAGGAGCTGTAAGTAATAGTAATATATGGTACCTACACTAGCACCATAATCAATCGAATGAAACTGGTTTTGTCATACCGAATGAAGCGTAAAATTTTGCGTATAGTTTAAAATTGTTTTTGGTAGATCTTTTTCTCCTGGGCGATATTTACGACCTGCTCTTTAACATCAAAAATGCTTAACTTAGACGTAATTAGCTGTTACAGCATCGGCACCATAAACAACATTCACAATTTCCGCAGCCTGGCTTCCATTTTCGCCTTTATGAAAGAAAAATTGTAAAATATACCGAATTTTCTCTTTGTTGACTTCCATTGTTCAGACCCTGTA
This sequence comes from Anastrepha ludens, assembly GCF_028408465.1. Lineage (NCBI taxonomy): Eukaryota > Metazoa > Arthropoda > Insecta > Diptera > Tephritidae > Anastrepha > Anastrepha ludens. The sequence continues at coordinate 63,475,166 of NC_071501.1, forward strand.
ACACTGAATGAACTGAATGGAACAAACAAAAAACAGGAAACAAATAATTTTAGTGTGAAATGCCACATTGACAGCGATTATAAACTTTAAACTGTTTGATCGATACTTTACGTGATATCGATCACTACATCCATTTACCGAGAAAGTAATGTATTTTTTTCCCCAAACTAATATAATATCTTTTATGAGCTGAAATTAATGTGATTCAAACTTATCTACATTTATTTATTTTTTTATTAATGCAAGTACTGAAGCTTTTTAAATCTATGCTTTTTTATTACTTGGAGGTTTTAAAATGTTCGGTTTGGTTTCAGCTCGGCCTCGGCTTTAAAAATCGATGTTCGGTCGTTTTCTCCATGTAAGCATTCCCATTTTATAAAAAATTAGTAGGTGCAGAGCCGTGCTAAGTTAATGGAATGTAGGCAAAAATCGATCCTTCTATACAGTTCACCCTTAGTTGATTAAGATGAGTATAATCGCATGATTAACTGAGATTTATAGGATTTAGCGACGCAGCTCGAGTCACTGCACATTTTTCTGTCGTTAATAAGAACGCAATTGTATAAAATATAACCTCAGTGTACCAAGCTGGGATTTGTGAGTAGAACTGGCAGACACACTTTAAGATAACGTAGCGGACGTGCGCTCATTAGTGACTAAAGTGACGGCAATGCTGCTTCTTTTGTCTATTTTTTTATGTAGCCTTAGTGATTAGTACAGAGGCCTTCAACTTTAGCAGTAGCATAATGCTTTTCAATATTTTACTTATTTGTAACTTTTTGCTTTTTTTGCATGCTTAACTGTTACGCATCGTTTCGCTTTTTCTATTCATAATAAATGAAACAAAAAACATCAGATTTTATGAGTACTTAAAGTTTAAGTGAGAAGGCTTTAGAAGTGGCGTCCATTCAACAACAATTGTATGTAAGACAAGAACAATTCAAAAACTAAAAATTGATAAAACACGACACAAAGCGCAAGTGGAAATACGCTTGTCTTGAGTGACACAAACGCGCTTTTGCATAAACGAATAACGTGAACGCTTTGCACAAACTTAATTACGGCACATATTCTAACCCTTTTAGTCTCCATTCTCCATTCTCCATTCTCAATTTACACTCTTAATCTCCTTCCGTGCGCTTTTCTATTTCACAGCTTGTCGCTTGAGTCTGTTTTTAATGCATTAGGTACAGTTAAATCGGTAAATGCCAGACAATTTCAAAAGCGCCCAAATAAGTGTGGAAGAACTGTTGGTTAATCTCGAAATACAATAGGAAATTGCGATGGTTTGCCAAGTTACTAATTACCTCGCGCGATTAAGCGCAAAATTGAAAATTCATAGTGAAATATGGAAATAATGCTGGGTTATAATAACTGCATGAGCATTAGGATGCAGCATAAGCGTGTGCGAATTGATTTATTCACCTGCAATTGACTCAAGAAATGGGGCTATTGACATATTGTCTTAATATTTTGTAAATTGCTTTTTTTACTTATTTATTTGTTTTTCTTGTTTTTTGCTGGTATCTATCTAACTATCATCGGTGCTATCAAGTTCAAGTTTGTATATACGCTGATTTTATCAGCTAACACTGGCTGAGTGTACGACTGACTAGCAGCGGGAGTGTTAGGCACGAGCTGCTACCAGCCTTCACTTGACACTGTTGTAATTAAGTGCTACTGGTATTGGTGCATCGGCATCTACGAGTTTATTGTTATTTGTGCTATATTGTCAAATACTAGTAAATCGCTGCATGCTACCGATGCGCTATGAATTTTTTTTTGTTTTATATCCGAAAAAATCTACAATCCGACCCTGTGATGGCATTTCAAATGGGTAGAAAAAATGAAAATTTATTCAATTGATGTGTGCAGCAGCAAATTTAGTTGCATTGTTCAATTCGTGCGAATTTGCTATCGTATAAAAAAAAGGATTTACTGTTTGATGTTGTTTTGGAGTTGAGAACAGATTTGTGCATAGATATATGGATACATTGAAGTGTGGAAAATTTGAGAAATATTTAGGGACATAATTTTTATAGCAAATGTTTTGCGAGGCTTAACAAATATTTACGAAGCAAAACAAATATTTACGTCCTTCGCTATCCTTAGGACGGTTCGTGAGATTCTTTCATCGTCCGATTGTCGTATTGCTTTCGCTTTTTCTCTTGAAAAAAGCACAATAAAATTCACAAATACAGAAAAAAAAATTCTGTCCTAAAAAAATATTTTATACAAATGAGAGTAACTTCATAAATCTTTAAGGGATATAGATAAATAAATCTTTAAGGGGACAGATAGAAATTTCAAAAAAAATGTTTTTTTTTTAATAAAATGTTAATATAATTCTTTAAGGATATGTCAAAAAATTTTAGAACGTAAATTTAAGTATTCCTTTTATTATACATCGTCAACGGGGACGACTCTATTCTTTGCGTTCGAGCGCTGGGCGAGGTATAGTTACGGTGTATTCAAACCTTAGACGCGTTTTTCTCAAAACTATATTTTTTCGAATTGGCGTATTTTCGAAAAAATAATTTTTTCGAAGCAAAAATGGTGGAAAATTCGCCAAAAACTTAATTTTTTAAGCATTTTATTCTGCCATTTTTTCCCTTTTTTTTAATTCATATAGAAATTATGACGTTAATAAACAAAACAATTTTAGGCGCTATTTATCACTTTATCGCGTTGGCAATACTGAATATATATTCATGACAAAGCCTCATCCCTAGGCTTTGTTTATCAGTATCTGTCATTTCGCTGAAGTATAAACAACGCAGTGTTTTCGTGCTCCGAGTATGTTAACTTTCGTGCCGTCGAAACGCAATTTGCGGGAAGCTTTGCTTTTCTGCTTCAATTTGAAAAAAAAAATACAGCCCAAGCCCGTGAATTGCTGCAGGAGGCCACCCAGACCATACTCCGTCGATTTCAACATGTGAGTACTGGTTTCGACGATTCAAAAGTGGTGATTTTCACACCGAAGACAAGGAGCGTCTTGGCCAGCCCAAAAAGTTCGAGGACGCGGAATTGGGGGAATTGGTAAACGAGGACTCGTGCCAAACCCAAGAAGAGCTTGCTGAATCATTGGGCGTTGATAAATCAACCGTTTGCAAGCGTCTAAAAGCGATGGGAATGATCCAAAAGCAAGGACATTGGGTCCCGTACGAGTTGAAGCTGCGCGACGTCGAACGGCGATTTTTTACGTGGGAATTGCTGATCGAGCGACAAAATCGGAAGAGTTTTTTGCATCGGGTGGTGACTGGCGACGAAAAATGGATCCACTACGATAACCCAAAACGCAAAAAATCATGGGGTTTGCCCAGCCACGCATCAACGTCGACGGCCAAGCAGAATGTTCACGGCAAGAAAATCATGCTCTGCATTTGGTGGAATCAGGTCGGCGTCGTATATTTTGAGCTGCTCCAACCGGGCAAAACAATCACGGGGGATCGTTACCGACTGCAATTGATGCGTTTAAGCCGGGCATTGAAAGAAAAACGGCCGGAAACGGTGAAAAGGCACGAAAAGGTTATTTTGCAACATGACAACGCTCGGCCGCATGTTGCTCAACCTGTCCAAAAATACTTTGGAACGCTTGGCTGGGAAGTGTTACCCCACCCGCCGTATAGTCCAGACATAGCTCCCTCCGATTATCATTTGTTCCGGCATATGAGTCTCGATTTGGCGGACCAGCGGTTCTCCTCGTACGAGGCTACCAAAATATGGGTTGAGTCATGAATAGCCAAGCAGCGGCCAGAATTTTGGAGAAACGGCATCCGGAAATTGCCCGAAAGATGGGCGAAAGTTGTAGCTAGCGATGGCCAATACTTCGAATAAAATATTTTGTACCGTTTTTTCACAATAAAGCCCCAAATCTTCGAAAAAACCTTTAAAACTAATTCAACCTCCCAATATTTATTTTATTTTATTTATTATTGTAGTTAAATGATTTTTGCTGGAGAATGAGATAAAAAAATGATACAAATGACACGTAACAACAAAAAACAAAAAAAAAAAAGAAAAATAGAAGCAAATTGGACAAGACTGGTCAAAAGGTTGATCTGTTATTGTTTTATTGCGGAGTGCATGTCTAATTCCGGATTATTTCTAGTAAGGCTTTTCAAACTTGTATAGCCACAGTTCTTTTCAGGCTGTTTGGTGAGTTAGGAAAAAAATGCAGGAATGCAGAACGCTGTGTAAGGCCTCGTTTATGGCTGCTCTATGCTTTAAATAAATCTATATACTGTTCATATTTTTATGTCAGCCACTGTATGTATGCATTGCAGTTTATTAAGCATCAAAAGTAAATAGTACTGAAAACAAACTCTACAGGAAAAATTAGAAAAGCAAAAAAGCGCACGAAGCAACATATTTTTAATTATCAAAAAGCACCAACAAATGGTTGCAAAAGTAAATACACCAATGTAAGTGTTTGAATAAAAACCGAAAAAAAGCAAACGAAAAGAAGATACAAAAATAATCGCAGACAATGCTGCGCATCAAGGTGCTCCCATGACATTGTTGCTAATAACGGTGGCGCAGTCGGAGGCTCTGCCACTGTTGCTGTTGCCGTCACAATCATCAGCGCATCCATTTTCAAGTGCAATCGCGCTTGCAATTAAATCCATTACAACAAGTACACGTACGAGCACATTTTTATTAGTTTTTATCATGCCGAGTGCCTGTAACTTATTTATTCTCTTATTTTTTCCATTTGCCTCACGAAATGCAACCTTTGTGCATTCACAGCAGTCAATGATGTTGTTTTGATGCAGGAATGTAGAAAAATAAATAAGATATATAATTGTTACCGTTATAATTGCCAACTAGCGCTTCTTTAATGCATTACCTCGCTTACCTACTTGGCTCTCTCACAACTGTCACCTGTAGCTAGCAATTAGGAATCTCGTATACATACAGAGATGTGTTGCATTTTTTCCCAATTTCCACAAGGGCGTCAATCGCGTGCCTGACAGTGATTTCTACTGTTTTTATTCCTCTGTGTGTACATTATTTGGCGTTTGGTGCTCTTTACAGTGTCGAGGTTTTTCATAAATTTAATTAACGCCAATTAGTTGAGGAATGTAGTGCATAGCGCGAGAATGCGTATAACAATAAAATACTTGAGTTATAAAATTGAAAAATACAAAAAAGTAACAAAATCCAATGAAATAACTAATAAGCAATTGAAAGTAATTAGGACCAATAAAACCATAAAGATGAAAAAATACCCCAAAAACAATGAAAAACAAAAAAAGCAAAAAATGCATCAAAACAAAACAAAAAAATAGAAGTGCCAGCGAAAGCGAAAATTGTATTGATGGGATGCTATGAAGTTGCTTTGTTGCAATAGCAAAAACATTTCTTATACATTTTTAGAGCGTGCTGCCAAGTGACCGCCCTTCATTGGACATAAGCTCGGGTCGTTCCGGTAATGTAGACCCGACTGACGAGGGTAAGGGCATACTATTATTTTTGGGTATGCAACTATGGTAACACCACCTTGCCCAATCCCGACTCCTGTATTAACAGACCTGCAGCTGAGTAAGGATCTATATTCGAAGCCGCTTCAACAGAAACGTTTGTAAGAGAGCCAACAGGATGAGCTGATGGTTTGCCATAATTATCAGGAAGCACTACTACACATCGGCCGCCGTAGCCTAATGGCTTGGTGCGTGACTACCATTCGGAATTCACAGAGAGATCGTCGGTTCGAATCTTAGTGAAACACCAATATTAAGAAAAACATTTTTCTAATAGCAGTCGTCCCTCGGCAGGCAATGGCAAACCTCCGAGTGTATTTCTGCCATGAAAAAGCTCCTCATAAAATATCTGCCGTTCGGAGTCGGCTTGAAACTGTAGGTCCCTCCATTTGTGGAACAACATCAAGACGCACACCACAAATAGGAGGAGGAGCTCGGCCAAGCACCTAACTGAAGTGTACGCGCCAATTATTTATTTTTTATTACATAAATTATCTTACATAAAAAAAATTGTTTGGCAACTAAAAATTGCGTCATTTGCTGCGATTTCACTGCTAATAAAGCAACTGAATATTGAGTGGTTGGCAAATGAGTAAGAAAGTCACCGAGCGCCACCAAACCGCCTCAAAATCGATTGGCAGTTAATAATAATAAAAAATTACAAAATCTATAGAAAACTAACAGTTAATGAAAGAAGTCAATAACCTTCAAGGTATTAGACCATTTTGCCAAATTAACCGCGCGTTTTTATCGAAAGCGGAATACAACTGTTTTCATATACTAGGTGTGTATGTACATATTTGTATGTCGGTATATTATTAATGGATTTTATAGTTGGTTGATTGGTAGTCGGCAGTCCTCGTATTGCTATTGCTAATGTGGGAGTTTGCTTTCGCGTGCTTCATATTTGGCGGTACATCATTTCTTTACAAATCGCTTTTGTTATATTGTTTTTTGGTATACCCAAAGTGTAAATGTAGTGAAGTAATGGAATTGTTGTTCTGTAAGATTCCATGTAATTGAATAGATCGAAAAAGCATTTAGATTGATAATATAACTGTTAAGGTGCATTATAACATCTGAGCTATTCTGAAAGTCTTCAATGAAAGCTGGGTTAATAAGAAAGAGGATGATCTCTGCTGGGAATTTTGCAGCTATATTTTCAGTGCCCATTATGGGTATAAAATGCTGCTTCATTTATTTGATTCATATATGTGCATATATAAATATATATATGCATATATTGTATATATTACATATATTGAAATTTTGTGGCGGTGAAAGGCCCATTGCAATGCTATCATTCCTACTGAGCTCTAAAACATTCTTAGAACTCAAGATGGAAATCTCACTGGCATTTTGAAATTCTTTGGCTAATATCTAGCAGAAAAATCCTCTATCTGCTGAAAAAACTATCCCAATTTCTCAAAAAGGGTAATATTTTTATTTATAATATTATTTATTCAATTTGTACATTTGCGCCATCAACTTATTTCGGGTGGGTTTTCAGCTGCCTGAGAACTATCGATATCGATAACTATGTTACCGTTGAGAATGGTAAATTTAGGTTACGTTTCTGTTCAGCAGGGTTTGGTAGGTCATCATGAATGAACAGTCAGAACAACACTTCCGAAGTGTGGAAATTTACTTTAAAAAAACTAAATCTGTTCGCGAAGTTCATAGGGCACTGGCGGCATCAGCGGTGCTAATTTCTTTCGAAGTGAGGAAGAAGCTGCCGTTACTGTGAATAGTGAGCGCTATCGAGCCATTCTGACTGAATTTTTGTTTCCGAAAATTGATCAGCTCAATATCGACATTTGGTTCCAACAAGATGGCGCAATTTGCCATACAACGCATTTAGCAATTGATTTATTGGGCTGATCGAATGGACCATGTAACTCGTACCTGCGGCAGACACATGCCGGATGTCATTTTAAAAAATTAATACTATGAAATGATCTACCAACTTATAGAAAAAAATAAGTCCAAAAATATTTCTGTTTTGTGAGTTTGTAAGTTATGATACTCTTAAAAACAGCCGATATATTGAAAATTATGGATGGCATTTTATAGGGTATTTCAGTCGGGCGGTTGAAAAATAAATATAACAGACTGTATCGCTATGACTTCGCACATGGATGCCATTTCCAACGCCTGTACTACATGGGTTTGCAGAGGCTTGAGCTAAGTTGAATTTGCTCGACTTAGGAAGCTCTAGGAAATAGTCTACCGGTCAATTCAGGTCACCTATGGGAGCGATAACTTTTGCCTCAAATAGTTCATAACAAAGTTTTATCATTCCCTGCTTTATCGCGTATCTTGCTGTTGTGATTTGGCGTGAGTAACTGAATAATAATTAACTAACTTAATAATAGTAGCCAAAATAACAAAACCGTCACGATCTGCCAACTTAGGGTTATCCATATTAGAAAATCCTAATTAGCGCTTCTCACTTGTGGAATATTAAATTATTGAATTTAGTCTGATATTTAAATGATCAACCTTCCATGGAAGCAGCTGTAGAATCCCCACTAAGGAAAGCAGAATTATAGTACTTAATTTTGCTTTATAATAAGAAAAAGGCTAATGCCAAATAAATTGTTTTCTCAAAAGTCTACAGAGGTATATATTATATGTGTGTTTGTATGAGCTATCTGAAACTCAATGAAACCTAATGAGGTAATTTTATCTAACCAACGTACATACTCATGAGCACATGAATATGTGTGTTAAGTGTAAAGAGTTCAGTTACATGCGCGCTTAAACTCGTAAATTCTTTCTTACTTATGTACTTTGCTGTTTTTTTGTATTCATTTCTCAAAATTGATTTTACAGCTAATGCTGCTATTTTCATGCATTGCGTTGTTGCTGCCTTTGTTACGTTGTTGTGTTGGCATTTCATTAGTTTGCCTTTCGCATTTCAGCGGGTAGATACTTGGCAGTGAGCTGGTGTGAGAGTATATATGTGAGTGTGTGATTGGTTACAGGCGCTTGTCGTCTAAGACAGCGATCGCAGTCGTTGACCGCAGTGATTATGGTATGTGACTGACGGCATTCGAGTGTTTGTCATCCGGAATTGTTGTTGTTGTGCACTTTTTTACTTTCTTTATTTTGTTGGTGTCTGTTATACTTTATTGCTCATCTATAAAGCCAACTGGCTGTTTTAACTGTTTTCTGTTTTTGCTAGAGATCTGCCAGCTGCTTTCTTTTACTTTGCCATTTCGCTGGTTTTAGCCGTCTGTCGGTCGGTTGGTCGATAGGTCTTTAAGCTGCTAGGTGTTGCTGCTTATTCTGCTGCATACTTTCTTCACTTCCCACTCAGTCACACCGCATTTAGTTATTGTGAGGATTTGTTTTTGTAGTTTAGTTTGAAATGCTGAATTTGCCAAAGTGTGTTGTTGTTGTAAAAGTAAAAAGCTACTAATTATTTTATCGCTCATATTCCCAATTGAAAAATTCAATAAACTTGAATGAAATATATATGAAAGGAAATACTTTCCTACCTTTGAGCATAAACCAGCAATTCTGCGGATAATGAACTTTCTTCCAAGCTACAAAAAAAAAAACAAACTGCAAAAAAAAGAAAATGTTTCTCACAATTGGTATTGATTTCTTTGTATTCACTGGAAATTTATGATTTCAGCGAAATCACATGAAAACCTCGTGAAAGCGTTTATCCATTTCTAACCCCCATTTACATTTAATTTCGCTTTGAAAACAAAAAATGTTACTATCCACTTTTCAGTACTGTTGTTTAGCGTTAAAGTGATACTAATTTAAAAAGTTAATTTTACAGTTCATTTAACATTCTTTAAAGGTCAAATCCTGACTAAGTTTGTATTTGTAACTGTCTTCTTCTGCGCCTTCAGCTTTTCCTTTCCAAATGATACACTGAGTAGTTTCCTGATTTTTTTTTTATTGATTTCAGGAAATTAAATTTTCATGCCTACTTTCAAAGCTGTGGTTCTTCCATTTTTATTTCTATTCAAACTTTTGCAAAGATTTTGCTTTCTACAAAATCCAACTCAATTATCCACCTTTTTACAAGATTTGTTTAAATGAATTTCATTGCTTTCATGTAACCATTGAAGCAGAGTTGGTAATTAACTCAACATAAAAGTATTTTACTACTAAAAGGACTTAACAGTGTAAAAATTAGGGAAAACCGATCGAATAAAGCAAATGCAGAGGGTTGAATCGACAATAACTCTTTACCGAGTTTATGTGCATGTAAACATATGTATGCCCAGTTGCAGAAATAAGTATATCGAAGAAAATAGCACAAATCGCTTTTTATTATTGTACGTTTGTTGTAATGACTTGAACACCGTTTTTTACCGATTTGTTTTAGATTTGGTTGCTTTGCCTCGCTGTTCGCAAATAAAGTGAACAAACAAGTTTGTTGCTTAAGTCTTCTGTTATTGCTGCTGCTTCGCTGTTGTTGACTGATAAGTTTTTTTAAGGTTTTTGCTAATAATAAAATAAATGGGATTTGAAACCAGTTTGAAATCGATTGAGTTTGAAAAACATGTAAAAATAAAAATTGCAAAGGGTGTTTTTTAAGTGGTGTGGGTTAATGAAATTGAAATGGTTATTATTATATATCGGTAACTTTTTTAAATTGAACTGAAAAATACAAATGTTAGGAAAATGAGATTTACTTAAATCTGTACATGCGATTTGTGAGTTTGTTTTTTAATTTACAATTTTTTTTTTTTGTTTTTGTTAAAAAAGAAAATCAATATAGCTATAACATTTATCACAAGGTTCATACAATTTGTGGAACGACATCAAGAAGCACACCACAAATAGAAGCAGGAGTTTGGTCAAATAATCAATAAAGTGTGTAAACGCCAATTATTGTATATATAGTATAAATATACAGGGCCGTCGAGGTAAATCCGGCAAACACAGTAGCGTTAAGTCTAAAACCGCTGATAAAGGGACATATTTTTAGTGTATTGTTTCCTGATTGACATTGGAGTGCCGGAGTAAGTGCTAGTGAAACAATGAGTCGAGAGCAGGACAGAAGAGCTGCGATACTAGAGTCACTTCGCGCCGGAAAAAGGCCTAAAGAGATAATTGAATGGTTTGGCTACAAAAAAACGCAACCCTGGATAGGCCGCGTGGCTGCTGGAAGAGAATATGTGTTTCAGCAGGACTCTGCACCTGCTCACAAGGCAAAGAAGACTCAGGCTTGGCCCCAGAACAACCTACCCTACCACTGGTAACCAGATTTTTGGCCACCTTCAAGCCCAGACTGCAATCCTCTTGATTATTACGTGAGGGGCATAGTTGAAGCAAAAGTTAACGCGAAGCCTCATAACACTAAGGGCGCTCTGAAGACAACCATCGAGGAAGTGATGACCACATTGGACAAAGAGGAGGTAGCTCGGGCATGTGGGCGCTTCAGGTCCCGGCTGGAGCAGGAGTAAATATCCAATAGTTTTGTTTTCAAGTTCAACATTCCGGATTTACCTCGACGGCCCTGTATATGTACATAACCGTTTTAACTGAATACTTCGCACCTCCCTTGTACGCTAAACTCTTGGGTTATCTAGCGTAGATGTGGAATGGTAAACCAGTTTTAGAACTTCCAACAAAAACTGTAAACAAAGCTAAAAGACGTGAAAAGTTCGCGAAATGTTCGATTGAAGATTTAATGGTTGTGTGTCCTTGTGTTGGACTAAAAAATCGAAACTTTTTATGGCATATTCTAAAAGTACATCACCTTAAAAATATAAATTCAAAAAATCATAAAGATCGGAGCACTAGAACGAAACTTACAGACCGTGGAAGAGCGCGACCTTATCCATAAATGAAGTGCACGTAAAACTTTAGACGCGATTATCTCGAAGTCGTGTTTCTTGAAAATTAACGTCGCGGTGATCATTATTTATCAAAAACTTTTTGACCGATTTGCATAAACTTTTTTTTTAATTATTCGAAGTTACAACCTCGTGAATCTGAACGGTTCACTTTTTATAAATATTTGCATAGTTCGCTGAAATTAATGCTTTTTTAATTTTTCAACCCCTTTTCAAAGAGGCTTGCTCTTTTAAAAAACGGCGTTTCAGGGGAGTGTCGATATCAACAGTAAATAATAACATTTTTTTAAATAAAAACACCAAAATGTATTCTTCGAGAGTTACCCTTCAGTATGATATATGCCTCATTTGAATAAAAGTTCCAAAACATATTTAAAAAAAAAATCACAATCATCCATTTTTTCGGGCTCACAAGGTATATAACCCCTTACTAAATGTTTATCCTTTGATATCTCAGATTTGAAGCTACAATTGACTTACCCACGACAAGTGAGTCATAGCGAAATGTGTAAGAATCTCTAAAAAGTCTATAGCATAGAAAACCCAAGTTAATATTATATAAATAGATAATTCCTGATACAGTCTTTTTTATACTGTTAAGCATGGCCAAGACAAGGCAACCCATGGCGACTCCATTTTGTAATGTTATTGGAGCGTTTACTTTGCTACAATAAAGCACACTATTCTACTTTTTAAAACAAGAAAATCGAGTTGATTATTTAACATTTCAAAGTCTTTTTGAAATCACAAAAAATAATTTTGTAATATAATTATTCATCTTCCTTTTTTCATAAAAAAAATATTCGCGTTCATGTTTTAACTGTTTAAGTTTTTAATGCATGCAAAGTTAAATAAAATATAACAATAATGCAAAGAAGATTTGTTATTCTAAGCTATGTTGATTCAGGTTCTCGAGTGTAATGATTTCATTGAACTGTAGTTATTTTATGAGCCGAATGACCTTCACTCCTCTGTACACAATAGAAACCTTCGACTAGTCGCAATATGTGGTAAACTCGATCCGTTTAAAATACCTAGAATTTAAAGGTTCTGTATTGCTTAAAGTACTGAGTTAGAAAAGCAACCGATTCAAAATAATTGTAATAATACTGGTATTGGATTTTTAACACATTTTTATTTATATATTATATTATTTATTATTAATTTAATAATTTGTTATACTTTTTAAATGTATTCTTATATACAAAAGTTATTAGTGCTTGTTTTTTGTTTGTTTGATAAATCACTAAACAAACATTTTTCTAGGTTGTTGCTTAATTCTTTTGTTCTCAACACATCACCTGCATGCGCAAGCACTAATATACTAAAATTTACTAAATGATTAAATTTATTAAAAAATACGAAAAATTGTTGAAAAGAAAATGCGAGACAAATAATTGATGCTTCGAGTCTAAACCGATTATTAGAGCATAAAATTCACATAAAATGCTGCTTTGAAAATACTATAACTTTAGCTTTCATAGTTCTTTTTGAATACTCAGGGCTTTCATTTAATTGATCAATTTATGCACAAATCCATCTACCGACCTTTTGTGACTTATTGTTGTACATTAATGTGGCAATAAAGATCTGGTTTTTATTGAAATGTTTACTTAAGCAAGCCTTCGTTGTAGATTGCAGGTAATGCTTTGTAATAGCTTTTGTTGAATTGCAGCACTGCTATGGCGAAGTGTGAGTGTACTTGAGTATTACGCCTAAGCACGTGTCTAAGTAAAAGTGCGCGGGTACGAGAAGAAAATGTAAATGCAAATTAAAAGGCTGAACATTGAAAGTCTTAGAATTCGAAAGAAATTATTTATTTAGTAATGCTATGGAACTTTGAATAATAAATTGCGCTGCTAGAGGTACTCAATTCATATTCTCCGTAAAGTTTTGGGAAGCGTGAATAACACTTAAGTGAGACTAGTCCAGTTAAATTTTTGGGTTACAGCTGCCAGTTGACGACGTGGTTAGCTTATTGTTATTTTTATTTTTATTTTTATTTATTTGTTTATCAAGAAAACGTTTACAAGGCACAAAAGGCTGCCATTTAGAGCCAGTGGAAAAAGTGGAAAAAGTAAGTTAAGGTGATGCTAAATACAGTTGCCTTGAACATCAGTGTATAGTCTTAGGTTTTACACCCATGGACAATCGCTTCCCCGCATTCGAATACCAATGAGTTTTAGAACATATTGAGGAATAAAACTAAACACGGCATCCATGTAGCAAAGGACTGTTTGAAGGAACATGTTAAGCTTAGAAGGATAGTAAGATTATCTCTCTCGGAATAGGTTTTTCATTTGCGCTTGACATCTTATATGGCATACACCGATATGGTGTGTCTAACTACTATTTGTGTAGAAATATTAAGCCTTGCAGTTCAGCTGTTTCGGAATTAAGCTTGCTGTTAAAATCGTCTTGTTCTTCCCTAAATTATAAAATTATTTGTTACAAGAAAAGTTCACCATTTCATATGAATAATTTACACTAATATAAATTCAAAAAATTAATCTAATTATTGTGGGAGCAAAGAAAATGGAAATAAATAGACACTTGCGTAATTTATTTTGTATGAAAAAAGATCAAAATATAATGTGAAGAAAATGCGCAGCACGCGCAGTGGAAAAAATTATTAAAAATGAAGTAGAATTTTGAATCCCTTGAAACTTACTCTTTATTGCACTGAATTTTAAAGGCTGCACGGTTGTGTGTCAAAATTTATTTTAAAACTTTTAATCAAAAGTTTTGATGAAAATTAGTTGAGTTTATTTAAGTCATGTACAAACTAATGAAGCTTGATTTATATGTCATAGGAGCATAGAGGGAAATGAAATTGCACCCCCTGAATGTTCTCAGGACAACGCAAAATGGGGCTCCATTTCTTCATGTGCTTTGGCTCGACTACAGTAGACGCAACACTCAGAAAGTCCTGGGGACTACACGCCATTCAACTGCCAAACTCTTAGTTGTGCTTGCTGAAAAGCTAGATTTACCATTTAACCACCATTGCAATCGCTGTAGAGACTTTTCAAAGAAGGAGATTGTTGAGCACTTTCTCTATAAATGTCCGGGTTTGGCAGCTAGACCAATAAGGAATTGGGTGTTCTTTTCTTCGATAGCCTGAGGCAGTGCACCAACCTAAATCCTATCAATCTTCTTCTGTACATCAACAACTCGCCTGTAGGAGGTTTCAGAATTGTATTTCCATACGGTGCTTTAGTGCTACTTGCGGAGTGCCAGAGTGGTACTTCAACCAATCACCTACCATCTACCTAAGATATTTGCTCTACAGCAAATAGGAAGTATATTTTTTTAAAAAAAATTATGAAAACTAAAAGTAAAAATTGTTAAAATATCGCGAACCTCTTATTTTAATCTTACTTTTTTACTTCATTTATGAAAAAATTTCCGATTTCAGAAAAAATACTAGATTTACTGCATACTTTGCTTTTATAATTTTTGTTTTTTGAAAGTATATTTTTAAATTAACAATAATTCATACATAACGACTGAAAATGATAATTGCTTAGTAATAATAATACCAACTATTATATGTTTGAATTCACATATATACATGCATATTTATATGTTTATACTTCATTGCATATATTCTTAACAGTTTCCGCAAAATACTTACTGTACTCGAAAGTAGCACTATCCACGTGACTAGTGGCAAAAATATTCTCATTTTTGCTGTAACGAAAAAAGAAAAGGAAGTCAAAGAAAATTAGTCAATTACATACATATATAATCTTTATATCGTTTAAGTTAAGTAGTAATACAAAATCATATACCTATGTTGAGACGAGTTGGGTATGAGCGAGCAATAAGCGATCAAGCATAAGTAGCTTACAGCACGAGTAGTCACTGTGAAATTACTAATTGACTACGTAATGGAAAAACCGAGATAGTCGCACAAAAAAATCATTTAAAAATAAAAAAAAAACTAAAATGTAAAAAATACAAAAAAATAAAAAATCACAAAAACAAAATAGACATTGAGAAGCACAAACTGTAGAATAATGTACACACATGCATATATACATACATACATCAAAATGTAAAAAATTTAAATTTCAAACATGTTTTTGCATGCGAGTAAGCAGACATCCCGCACAATACCAGCTGCGGGAGTTAGAAAACTACTAGCTGGGAAAATCAGGTGGCGAAGACAACTCTATTAACAAGCGCCAGGCGGTAGTCAAAGTGTGCGCCTACAAAAGGAATTTTATAAAATATCGAAAAACCAAAAAAAAAAAATGTAGAATTTAGAATTAAAGACCAAATTCGTAGTTTCTTTGTAATGAAAACAAAAAATATTGGAAATACAATGTTATTTTAGTCGTAGCTTGTGTCTTACAGCCAGTAAGCCTGTATGATGGAACTCAAGAGCTAACTGACAAAATAAAGCGCGAAAAAAATTAATAAATAAATATACAGAATAAGACACCAGTGCACATTGTCATGTTTGTAGTGTTTGAACAACAGGTAAATGACACTCAACCAAGCAACACACAAATGTATACAAGTAAATATGTACAATCACTCACAGCACGCACTGAATGGGACAAATGGACATTTGCACATCATTAACGCACCTTTGTCACAGACGCACAAAGCCAGACGGTGTGGCTTGACGACGGTGGCGGCGGCGAATGTGTGGGAAATATTTAACATGCTATATGTGTTTGTATGGAATGGAAAGTCGGGAAGTGCTTACAGGCCCTGATAAGGACGGGTGCAGGCAACCGCTGCTGGTGGTGACGTTGGTTGATGTTTGCAGGTGGGGCTGACAGGTTTGCCACCATTTGACAGGTTTGAAGAAATATTGAGAGCGTTTTTCTTTACATTTTCTACCTGTTTTCTACTTTCTTTCTGTTACTTCGCCTATTTGTCAACACAAGCGTGAATGAGGAAGTGCCACTTATCATCCACATCAAATGATTTTTATTTATTACCGCATTTTGTCCATCATTTAGTGAGGAAGTAGGGTCTTTTTTCACACAATTACAAGTTTTTGATTTATGACAGTTTTGCGTGTGATTTCTTGCTATTGTAAACTTTTTTCATTTGCTGCGATACTCGTTGCGGGTGATGGCTTTGTTCTGTCACGTTGAGAATTTTATTAAACTGCTGAGATAGCTTGAGCTACTGAAGGTTGTGCAACGATCGCGAGCGTGGTTGGTAAAGGTGATAATTTTTCAAAGATATTCGGTTCCGTTGGATTGATATAAAAATTAAGACTACCCGAGGAATGTGAACATCTTTCGTAAACTCTCGGCCATTGAGTGAGTTCTAAAATTTCTTCGTGTAAATTAATGCCTTATGGAAAAGGGAAATTAATAAAAAGTAAACGAATCATGAGAACTTTCTGAAGAAGAGTTTTCATAGCGCTATTTGGTAGAATACAAAATTCATTTTGAAAGACTAAAAAATCGATTTATATTTTGGGAGTATTCGAACTAAGCGAAAAATTATCATGCTAAAGTGATCGAAATCCACTAATAGAATCCGATCAACTGCGGATCATATATTTATGGACTTGTCCTACAGCGAAGCATTCAAGGCGGTGCATAAAGTCCTTGAAGTTGTTTCAACTCTGATGAAGTGCGAGTGCCGTTAAGTAATCATAATCGTGAAATGCACAGAGCTCTGAAAATCACCAATTGACTCACAGAAATGATAAAACTTACCTAATTCTTCCAAGCATTGAAAGGGGTATTGAATTTATTGAGCATAACATTGGGTTAGATTTTTGACCCCAACAAAACGAATAAACAGTTGAACATAAATTTTTGAAGGTCTAGAAGCCTTAAAAAATTATTGCCGTAAATGATGAGTTGAATCCTTAAAAACTATTTATTATTTTCATTCATGGGCGCTTATTTTTGCCTCAAAAGTGAAAAATGAGAGCAATTTTTTTAGTCAGCAAACTAAATAAAGATTTCGTTTTTATTGGCACTGATTGTGTTCTTTTAGCGAAAAAAAATAAAGTAAACAAAAAAAAATGCAGTTTTGATGATGGTGTTTACGGTATTAATTCTACCAATGCTTCTAAAATTTTGCTTTTTGTGTGAACTTCAATTTGTACAAAAAAATGTCTGTGATTTTACAATCTCTCCCATGAAGTCTTAGCCACTCCTAAAGCTTTCCAGCAAAAAGCATTTATTTACTTAAAAATAATCTTGATACATTTCTGAGAGTGACATGCCAAGTATTTTGTACTTAATCAGATTGAAAAGATACTGTCCTCAATACCAATGATGAAGTAGCTTTTGAGCTGGCATTTGTACGCATGACTCATAGTTTATGGAATTCAATAAAATAAAACGTATTTGTGATGGGCCTAATTTTGGTGTAGTGAATGAAAAAAAGTTGAATTTAACCCAGAACATTTTGTTCGTATTAGTTGTTATACATGTAAGGCAGAATGGTACGAAGGCAGAGTGGTTAGAAGACGAGGTATATAGATAGATAGCCATCAGACTCTTCATGGATATACCAAGGTAACTGTATGAGATATAAACGGTGAGGAGTGGCGCATTTTTCAGGGCTTGAAAAATGTTCTGGATTAACTTTGAATTTTTCCTTTTACAGGTATGTATATATATTTATATATATAATTGGCGCTTACGCCCGTTTTGGGTATTTGGCCGAGCTCCTCCTCCTATTTGTGGTGTGCGTCTTGATGTTGTTTCACAAATGGAGGGACCTACAGTTTCAAGTCGACTCCAAACTGCAGATATTTTTTATGAGGAGCTTTTGCATGGCAGAAATACACTCGGAGGTGTGCCATTGCCTGCCGAGGGGCGGCTGCTAATAGGAAAAACTTTTCATTTCGTTGTTTCACCAAGATTCGAACCTACGTTCCCTCTGAATTCCGAATGGTAGTCACGCTCCAACCCATTAGGCTACGGTGGCCGAATAATAATAATAATAAGAATAATAATTAAGGTTAGTTAAATTGAACTTTTTTTAACGAGCGCTCTCCCCTAATTATTCTAAGTAAGGTCTCTAAATAAAATCTGTACAACAATCAGTATGTTTACTTCGAGGCACAACGCGCTTAAAAAGGCGTAATTACCTGGTATACCCTTCGGCAGAATTTATTTACAATGGTTCGGAGGAAATAATATAAAGTTGCGCTCTGGTTACTTAGTTTTGCACCATGGATGTACTGGATAGTTCGATTTGCTTAAAAATAATGCAAAACCTAGTTTGAACATGACGAGACATCCAAAAATTTTTAGTTCTAATGCTGGGTTTTAAGCTGATCTAAATGAGAATATATATAAGTGAATGAAGAAAGGCAGGACCGCCAATTCAGTCACTATTTTGTGTAATTAGCATTAGAGATGTATTATTGATTGAAAAACTGCATTTATGATTCACTGTAAGTTAGTTGTGCATTAAGAAAATCGTATTTGCTTTTTCCTTTGGTAGGCTTATTCTCCTTTGGGTTCATTCAGCAAGAGGTTTGGTTATTTTAAAGCTATTATCATTGACTGATACATTTCCATTGCATACTGCTATTGCGAACCAACAATCAATCCACCTATTTTTAAATGTTTCTGTATTATTGGGCTTGTTTTGCAATTTCTCATTTGATTTTGAATAATGACTTGTATATACGCATCTTAATGTTTCGATACATTTGAAGAGACCTACAGTTTTATGCTGCCTCCGAGTGAAATAAGACCTTTTTTCGAGGCAGAAATAACTTCGGTGGATTGCCATTGTCAACCAAGGAGCGACCGCTTTGAAAAAAAAAAACACATTTCCTATCATTTGGTATGTTTATGCCTGAGGTTTCAGGCCTGGACACTACCGAGTGGTAGTCACGCACTCTATTCGGCCATGTCGGCGCCAATCATTTATCATCAATTTAATACAAATTAAAGATTTAAGCTTACAAATATGTCTTGAAATCTAATGCACAATAAACGATCTATTTATTTGCGAAAACTTTGGCATATCTCATCGCTTTCAAGCCCCTTCACTATAAAAAATGTATCTGTTTTGCTAGTTAGATACAATAAAAAAATAAATAATGAAATACGACTGTCAGTGAGCATACGATTGACATATAGGATTTGCCACTTGCAGCTGTCTCAAATCCACAAAAATGGAAAGGAAAAAATCAGTCACGCATTTAAGTTTTGCCTGCGGCATGTGGCACGCACAATCAGGCTAAAATGCTCAACGACACCACTGAAACGAGCAATGAGTATGCAAGTAAGTAAGTGAATGTCTTGCAGCAAACAAATGCAAAAGCAATTTTTCTGCGAAAGCGGCAAATGACTGTGGAGCGCTTGTGCAACAACGGGTGTATTGCAGAGCAGAGTGTGATTTATTTCGTGTGGTTAAATAAAGCGCAATGAAAAATGTTTGCTTGTCAGGCAAATAATGCGTAGAAAGCATAAATTGGCTCGCAAGCCTCTTTAAAGCAGTGACTGCCACTCGAAGCCCATCCCTTGGCGACATCAAGAAAAAGGCCGCGCCTGCAAGGCCACAACCAAAACGCCAAAGCTAGCAGACAGCAGACAGTAGCTAGCAAGCGCAGGAATAACCATCGGAATGTCCTTTTAAGCGGCTGGACACAGCGATAGTTTGACATTGAAAAAGTGTTATTAATTAGTCAAAGCAGTACAAAAGTCTATCAGTTAAGCGATAGTAAATTACGAGATTGAGTGCGGGCGCTTACAGTTCGGCCTCGGAGGTTTGCTGCGTACATAGCGATGGGTGACTGCGTGGAGCGAGGGCGTTTTGTTACCATTTTAACACAAACGCAACGACAAAGTGCAATGGATGTCAGAAAGCAATAACAACAACAACAATAACATTGTGCAATGATAAAGTGCGCTGGTTGGTCTTCCAGCAGGTCGCCGACCCTAATTGCCTTCACTGTCAGAAAAAAGATTTAAGCAAGCAAATTTGTCATTTGATAACAACTCGTTTATTGATGGTTTTACAAGGGAAATTTGCATGCAATTAGCTAACAAATCGACGTGACTTGTACCTATGCAGCTACTTAAAATGTTACTAGCCATTTTTGCATTTCCAGCTACTCATTTAAATGTCATAAACTACTGCACGAACGACCAAACGAGGGAAAAATTTTATTAAAAAAAACTATATTAAAATATCAGTCATTGGGCATTTATGGTAATAAAGCTGTATGGACGTTGCGCCACCGAAGGAAATGATAATCGACCGACTTTACATACAACCTCTTTTTTTTGTAATTTTTTAAATTTATGTATTTGCTTATTTTTCACCGGAGGGTACAAAAGGGAAAATATTAAATGATAGCTCGAGTAAAATATTATATACATGTGAGAACAAAACCAAGAATTTAATCATGAAACATATTTGAAACAAAACACGAAAAACTTCTCAACCAATTATTTCCCATTCAGTGTCGGGAATAAAATGGCTGAGCTGTAGATTTGTAGGACAAGCAATCAAATTACTGTGATTTGTGAGGTAAATTCGAATTAGAATTGCCTAGTTTCTTTCAAGTGGACTAAAAAGTGTATGTAAAAGTAAATTTTATTAACACAAAAATTCGGGAATGAGAGTAAAAAGCAAATTTTGTGTTTCTTTCCTTTAATCCACTGATTTCTCTTCGTATGAAAACAAAACCAAAACTTCTAGAAAGTTCAGTTATGTAAGTATGTACGAGTATATTCAGCAAGTGCATGCTTGATTTGTCTGCATGTCGTACAATTTGAAATTTTTACTCACAATTAAATATAAGAATGATCTCATCATTAACCATTTTAGTAAGTTGCCAATTTGATTCTGTTGTCATATTTTCAAGCATTCACTAATTTTCCAAACAGTTATAACCACAAAGAAGGAGGGCAAACAAATAAAATAGCGATAATTAATGCAACAAACGTCAAAGATCGAAACTCTGTATAAAACGGGATTTACTAAAATGAATAAATATAAATTAATTAAATTACGTAAGTATATCAGATGATTTATTTTAATTTGTATAATTGGAAAAATATATATATTACTGTTATATAAAAAGGCGAGAAAACTTTTTTGTTTGACCTAACAGTTTATAATATAAGACAATAAAAGTATTCGATGTTTGCTTGCTATTTTTGACACCAACTGCGAACTAAACGAGAAAGGTGGAAAGAGAAGACTTTGATATGGTAAACCCGTCATCTTATTTTTGTTATTGTCGCCAAATGCTCTTACACATAGAAATCTTGTGTAAAAGAAATAAATTAAGTTCTCTAAAATGTCTCTTTGTACATCGCACGATGACTTTATAGTATCTATAGTATAGGCTAAATTTAAGATATAATCGACAACTAAACCTTAGCCTTTGGACTAGACCCAAGTGGATAATAAAAATAATACTGCATTGAACTTCGCCTCTTAGGCACCCAAACGGCAATTGTTCTTATGAATTATGAATTTCTTTTTTTTGCAGAAATACGCTAGAAAGCTTGCCAGGAGAGTGAGCCAGTTTTCGGAAAAGAATTGAGCTCAGAACCTTCAGATTATTAGTTGTTCGTGTGTTACACATTAACACACTCATACAGCGACTGGCAGGTAATTCAATTCTTCTTCTTCAAGGAGCGCTTATACATTTTACGTTAGATTTTACAAGTAAAAACAACAACCATTCAAAAGAGCAAGCAGTCACAAAAGTATCGGTCTTTTATAGGAGTTTTTAGCTTTCAATAAAGTTTTTGTGCGCTAAGTGCAACATAGGAGAACAGGCGCTTATTAGACTTCAAGACCTCATCGTTTCTTTCGCAATGTTTCGCAATATACTCTGGCAAATTGGCGGCAACGACTGGCTAATCATGGTTTGTCTAAGTGCCTAGGCGCCTGGGCTTAGTGTGAATATTAAAGAGGCTTGCAAGATTCACCAGATATGCATTTCTACGCCTCTTAAACACACGCATTCTCTTCGCTTATTTAAGGCGTTTAATAGTTGATAAACTGAAGTGAGCTAACAAAATGTTAATGTGTTTGTGCAAGTAAGTGCTTGCGAGTTTCACAAATCGGTTACGCACTTAAGTTTGCGATTATTTTGAACTTCATCTACGTACCTTTTTTGCGTTTTTAATTTTTTTTTAATAATTTTCTTACTATTTAGTTTTTTTTTTCACTTCTTAGATTTTCTGCTCATTTGAGCAACTAGAAACACTCTTCCATTTCTTTTCCCAATTGCTGATGGCGTCATTGCATCGTAGCCATTGCTGCTGCCATATAAATTTTTACCAACAATATTTTTTCGCCCCAAGATTAAAGCGCAATATTATTCCTAACAATCTTCCAATGCATAGCTACCATATCGGGCTAACACAGTTGTTTGGCACCTCCCCTTCCAATGGCTGCAGGGTTATGATTTAATAATTGGTTTGTTGGTTAGCCGTGTGGTTAGTAGGAAATTATGCAAAAAAGAGATTATCAAATTAAAAATGTAATAAAACCAACTGCATGGTGGTGTAAGTGAATGTGTAAAGCAGATTTAAAAAAAAAATATATATATAACAAATAAAAAAAAACAATGAATAAAACAAAAAAAAAAAAAGTTATGAAGATAACTCATGTTAGCAACAAAAGTATAAAAGCCAACAATTAATAATATAATAGAAAAATTGCTCGAAGTTACTTTTTGTCGATTGTTATGCTTTGCTAAATTTGATTGACATTTTACGATAGCTGATAGTGCAGGCATCATAATTTTACTGTCTCGGTTGTTTGTATAATTTGCAAAAGTTATTCGAAATTATCATTTGCTTCGACACAGTGAAGTTGTGGAAAGTGAGTTAAAAATGCGTGACGTCTAATTAAAATTACTTGCGAAATCTACAAACGGTTTTTTGTATGTAATTGGGCTTACATCTTATGTTGGATACTTGGCCGAGCTTCTCCTCGTAAAATATTTATGGTGCGTGTCTTGATGTTTTTCAACATTTTTTTCTACATTTTTTTTTCACCACACCACCATTATTATTTTTTCATGGCAAAAAAAACTTGGAGATTTGCCATTGCCTGCCGAGAGGCGACCGCCTATCATGCACGGAGATTCGAACCTGCGCACTGCCCAATGTTGGTCACGCACCAACGCATTCTCTTACAATACCGAAATAAATAAAAAATAATGCTTAAAAACATTAATTGCATGCAAATTCCTTAAAAATATGTATATACATATCTGAGTGGTTAATAAACCCCCAATAATTACAGGAAAAGCTTGAATGCCTAGTTTTGGTCCGTTTTGGGCATAATTTCACGATTTTGATAAATCTGCATACATTCTTACGTTCTTACTGGACAAGTTCTTTCCTAAAGTGTTTTGTCGTTGAACGCGTTGGGCAAGTTGGACGAAGGCCCATGAAAAGATACTAATACAAATATTTTTATTTGAAAATCTCGGCTTCTAATATACTTAAGAATTTTTTGTAAAAATGTATTGCAGCCTTAAAGTGATTCAGTTGTCTGAATGAGTACAATTTCTCAGTATAGATTTGAAAGCGTTTCTTAAGTTTAGTTTGGATAAGCTGTAAGCAAAATATGTTTCAATAATTCAGTTTTTGTAATTTCACATACAAATATTTTCTACTTGTAGTAAAATACCGCCGATGGAGAAATACGTGCGTCCAAACGCCTAAATTTCGCAAATTTTGTTTCGGATCTCAACAACTCATTGCCTTTGCTTGTCCACTACTTTTAAGATTTCGAGGAAAGTTTTTGGTTTATGATGCAAGCTTCAAATGGTTTAGAAATTGTAGCCAACGCATTATCGTGTGCATTAGGTATTCGGTGAATGGACTGAACTGGAACTTGAATTCCACCTTTGCCTTGAAATCGTCTTTAAGGATTAAACTCATTTCGGGCTTAACGACCATGCAAATAAGCAACTTGTGTCGTGGAGTGCGAAAAATCCTTTTAAAACTCTGGCGGTCTCATAAAATTTCAAAAAAGTCAGTGAATAGTCATAAGCGGGAATCGAATGCGATAGACGTCTTTGGGATACAAAAAATTGGACCAAATAGATAGTAATCACAAAGAAATTCAGAAGACCTAATTGAAAATGAAATGTGAAAGCCAGTTTTTATTTTACTAATCATTAAGCGATTTCGGATTTCGACGCTGAATGGAAAAGCCGACACATAGGCTTGCAAAACAATGTATCCTTATTTATTAGAAGCTAGTTGATGAAACGCCGAAGAACGCGATTGAGTACACAAAGGATTTAAGTGAGAAACCAGTTTATAGGCAACACCCTGAACTTGGTAGTGAATATTTTGCGGAAAATTAAACTTTATTGCGTTACACTGCATTAGCCCACGACCGGAATGCTAAATACGGACGGACATTTAGGTTTGGTTTGGCTTTTCATGAAATGTAGAAAATCCAGATGGCAAACAAAAATGCGTTGCGGAAAGAAACCAAAAAGTAAGCAAAGTCGAATAAGTTTGCAGACAAAAAGAAAGTCACTTAAGTAAATAAGAAATAGCTGAAATTTCCGGTTTATGGAGCGCGGAGCGTGATTTTGATGTAGTGGCCACAATATTGCAGGCGTAGATGTGTCCATATAACTGCTAGAGTGCTGCTGTATGTGCTGGTGGCAAGGAAACACACGCTTCGCAATAGCAATGAGTTGGGTTTGGCTGCAGTTATCTGAATGGCTGGCTGGACGAATGTTCGCATGTAAGACTACTGAGCTGAAAATTCTGTTTTTTTCTTTTTTTTTTTTTTTTTTTTTTTTGTTTTCTGCTATTTGTTTGCTTAATGCGCTGAAAAACAAAAGAAACGCGGCATTTCACAGCTGGGCTCGAGTGAATTTCGCTGCTTACTTGAATACACCGATTTTGTGCTATTTTTAATTCCTTGCTGCACAAACCACACTTTGCAACAATCAATTGCTCATTTAATGACGCCAACCATTTGAGAATCTGAGTGTGTGTGTGCGTCTGCTTGTTATTGTTTATGTGTATCTCTACATACATACATAGTAGATGGGAACCAGTCATTCACCTGCATCGCAGTCATCGGTCAATCAGTTAGCCAGTAACCCAAGTTTAGACCAAACCACTTGCAATCGCTCTTGCCCATAATTTTTTATTACAAAACATAAACAACTCTTCAATCCTCTAACTCACGTCTCACCCCCCTAACTTTGTAAATTTTACACAATTTGTTCGCTTATTGCTATCATGTGGTAAATGCAGTAGCTGTCATTCGCTGCCATGCCTGATTAAATGCAAAGTGAATGCGGCAATTTATTTGAACGCGAATTTCCGTTTTTTGCTATTTATTCTGCTTGTTCTGTGCGAGGTGGTATTATTTTTGTATTTTATTGTTCGTTTGAACTTGTTTAACTAGTTTATACTGGCCATTGTAGCGATTTATTGGCAAAAATGAAAACAAGTAATATTGAAAAAAAGCTAAAAATTATAAAAATTGCAAAACGTTACTAAAGCAGTAAGTGAAGGGGAATCGCAAAACGAAAAAGTGACAAATAAATCAATGTTGTTGAACAAATGCGAATAAATAAAATTTCCAAACGTGCCACTTCCAGCAAACCAGTGCCAATCATCGTTGCAGCTTCTTCGCTTAACAATATATTAATTGTTTAAAAAATCCCCCCCTGTAATTCGCAAACCAGTTCAAATGAATTCATCAAGGAGTAGAATTGATTCTTCTTTCACTTGGGTACGTACAGCAGACTTGGGTACGTACATCAGATATATACTAAGTTGGGCAACATACTCTTATACTGTGGGCAAAAAGTAAGGTGAATTTATTTGTCAAACTTCGCGGGATTTAAATTTCGCTCTAGTTATTCCTTTCCTGAGTTGGCTGCACTGCTAATAACATCTGGGCCAACTTTCATGTGAATGTCATTATCAGTAATGTATTTACGCTTGTGTTTACCAAACAACCAAGAGTGCATTTTTCGATTTTTACAATGTCTGATTTGATTGAGCAGAAAAGTGCCATCAAATTTTGTTTGCGGAATGAAATTTCGGCTGCGGAAACGTTTAGCATGTTGCAGAAGGCATTTGGTGATTCGACCATGTCGCAGAAAAATGTTTATAAGTGGTACAAAGACTTCAAAGAGGGTCGAGAACGTGTTGATGACTTGGAACGCTCCGGACGACCATCGACGTCAACAGATGACCAACACGTCAATAAAGTGAAGGAGTTAGTGCTCAAAAATCGTCGGTTGACTATTAAAGACCTTACTGATATGATCGGAATATCAGAAGGATCTGTGAAAACCATTTTGAAAGACCATTTGGGCCTACGAAAAGTCAAATCTCGTTTGGTACCGAAAACTCTCAATTTCTTGGAAAAAAGTCGTCGCGTTAATGTGTGCGAAACAATGCTTTCAGACTATCAGGACAAGCTCAAATGCATCATTACGGGAGATGAGACTTGGATTTATGCTTACGACCCTGAAACAATCGACCAATCAAGCGAATATCGTGCTAAAGGCGAGGCCAGACCGAAAAGAGCACGTCAAAGTCGTTCAAAAATAAAGGTCATGATGACAGTTTTTTTCGATTTTCGTAGTGTGGTGCACTATGAATTCCTTCCACCTGGCCAAACTGTTAATAAGGAATATTATTTGAGCGTTATGCGTCGTTTACGTGAAGCAATTCGTCTAAAAAGACCAGAATTATGGGCCAACAACTCTTGGTTTTTGCAACACGATAATGCACCGTCTCACACTGCACTCGTTCTTCGTGACCATTTCACCAAAAATTCCACGCATATCGTTCCGCAACCACCGTATTCGTCTGATTTGGCTCCGTGTGACTTCTGGCTATTCCCTAAACTCAAGAGACCACTCCGGGGAACGCGTTTCGAGTCGATTGAGGAGATAAAAGCTGAATCGCTGGCTATACCGGAAATGGACTATTTGGCATGTTTCAGGGAT
The DNA here is from genome assembly GCF_028408465.1 of Anastrepha ludens. NCBI lineage: Eukaryota > Metazoa > Arthropoda > Insecta > Diptera > Tephritidae > Anastrepha > Anastrepha ludens. The sequence continues at coordinate 63,502,408 of NC_071501.1, forward strand.
TGGAAAGTGTATTTCATCGAGAGGGAATTATTTTGAAGGGGATGAAATTGATTTACAAGAATAAATAAAGATTTTTCATTTTACAACCAAATTCACCTTACTTTTTGCCCACAGTAGTAGATCAAAGATCATAAATCATTGTTTACTACAGATCCTAGAATAGGGAACATAGTTAAAAAAAATATCATAAATAAAGAATAATTTTATTGTTGTTGCTTGAGTGGCTCTGGTTCTTGAACTAAGAGACATCTAATTAGCAATTCACGTTGTTTTAATACTTCACTGTTTTGGTGGCTGAGGGTCCAAGAGTGTTACTTCATATAACCACATTTTTGTGTATAAACCAAAGGAGACACTTAAATTCAAATCGTAAAATTTCGTTAACGTTGTTGAGGAATGATTTGCCAAAAGCTCGTCATAAGGAGTTTCGTTCTCCCCTACTTCTTCACAACTGCGGCATATATTGTTGTGTGGTATGTTCGTGGGCATCCCTACCTTCCAGTGCCCTGTGAGAACCGTTGTGAGGCTTGAAATGTAGGCCTACCGTACCCAAGCAGTTGTGTGGCCTTTGATACATTGTAGTAATGCCATGTCTTGGCAGCTTGGCGGTGCCTTCCTTTGTCTACTTGCAATGCTGTAATAGTGAGACCCTAGTTCTGCCCTAATCCGGCTAAAGGGAATTTCTACTGCTTCTTCTTGGATGGAGGCTCGTTAACCTCGATGCTTCTGTGCCCTGGAAATCATACTAGAGTGATATTCGGCCATTGACTGAATGGATTGAGTTCCTCTATACACTGCATTACACGTTTGGATTGAACTGGAATTTATTAAGTTTACCACCTTTATATGTTGCTCCAATTTGATCTTAGATCTTAGGCCATTGAAAATATACCACAGATCATATATGTTAAAGCTCATACATTAACGATTACATATCCTACAACATGGATCATAGTTAATAAATGCAAAAGAAACCATAGGCCATAGACCAAGATATGGGTCATAGATAATTGACCATACATAATAAACCAAAGATCAGAGAGAATATATCCTAAAACACTGTTTATCGTTAAAAATAAAAGAAAAATAAATGCATATGCTATTGACCACCGAAGATCATAGATAGAACACATACCATAATGTATGCCAGTTATCACAAAATAGAAGACAGATCAAGAAAAAGGGCTGAAGTGAAACCATAGATCACAGATCCACTGCGTGGATGCCCACGAACATATATTAAAGATATTATAGACTATAAATCAATATAATAATATAATTATAGATTATGAAAACTGAGTCGAAGTTCAGCTCAAATCTCTAATATGTATCACATTTTAAGTATGAATGATATGCAGTATTCGCAATTGCAGTTGTTAGCATAAAATATGCTGTTCTCACGCAGAACTCTCACTGGTAACTTGTTATTAAAACTAAAGTAAAAATATAGGGTTTTCCAAATAGAGGTGTTACTTTGATATTCAATGATAACACTGTATTTTAATATAAATGATCGGATGTTTATTTCATTATAAAGAGGAAGGTGTGTCGTTAATAGTGGAAAATAACATCAGGCAAATTACCACCACGACCACGCTTACAGGACAACATCCTTTTCATGAAATTTTCCATAACCGCATTGCAAAGTGGCTGCCCTATGTCCCTGATAGCCTCACGAATTCCATCTTTGAGGCCTTGAATCGACCCTGGGCTGTTGGCGTAGAGCTTCTCTTTCACGTGACCCAAAAAAAAAAAAGTCACAAGGTGTTAAATCACAAGATCTCGGTGGCCAATTGTGATCATCTCTGCGAGAGATAACACGGTCCGGAAACTTTTCCCGTAAAAGATCAATGGTTTCGATGTTGAAAATAAACGTTGTCGAGACCAATACCATCCAATTCCGGACATAATCGTTAATCATCTCTCGATAGCGCAATCCATTCATTCATAACACCTGTTATTGAAAACCCTATAAAAGTTATCCAAGTTCTTCTCGCAATTACCAACTTCGCATACAACTCATTAAAAAGCCATTAATCAACGGTCAATAAAAACTGCATTATTAACGGGAATGTCTGAGAGGCCAACTAGCTGCTCAACACGAAGGCCATATTTGCAGTTACACACACACGTGTATACACATACATATATATGTATTTCTCATGCATGAATATTTTCCATTTCTGTGTTTTTTTTGGTTTTTTGATCACTCTGTTCAAAAATTTTAATTAAGTAATGAGACGAGTGGCAGAATTGTAGCACTTTTTCGTTGATTCGCTGCTTCGCCGTATGACTGTTCGCATGTAAGTTCTTCGGGAACATCATATCACTACATTGTTCCATAAATACATACGTAATATATGCAAGCTTTTTTAACGCCACTTCTGACCAGCCGCTGCGTGCAATAAGCGTGCTGTACTCAATATGCTGGCAGTGTACTTGTCAGCTTGTATTTCATTCTTGTCCACTCGATGCGCTCATCGGCCAGTAGTGTGTGAATGCGCGAACAAAAATATGCCGCATAATATTAAGTTTAAAGAAATTAACACTAGCAATCGACACCAATCAGATACAGGTGAAGTGGTTGTACTGGTGCTCAGCAATGATATGGTTGAGGAGTGGAGGGAGAATATATGTGGGAAGCAGATTAAATAGTTGGAATAACGAAGATTAAAGCCAGATGTTAAGGACGCGTTGACACTGTGCGAAATATCAAGTTTGGATTCAATATTCTGTACTGTGGTTATGAAAATGCGTCGCCTAAAAACGTTGGCTTATGGAAAGCTTGTTTTTATATCAAATATGGAGTGCAAAAAAAAATTATTACTTTATACTGTGGTTGTGTGCGATGATACGCTCGGAAATTTGTCAAAGCAAATGAAACCAGACAAGAAAATCATGTTAATACAGAAAGCAGTTCTGTAGGAGAAGGCACATCTTATGTGCACCTTTATTATTGGAACCTAATTAAAGTAATGACCAGTCTCCACATTTTCGGGGGAATTTTTCCGCTAAGCGAGTTTATGCCTCATAGTTGCTTTTCGATGGAGGTTGGCCTGGTCAATAAGCACATAAAGAAGTGCTTCTCATTTAAGCGCAGAAGCCATTTGCTGGGCGTGCGTTGCTCGATGTGATGGTGCATTGATATAGATAAAAAATTGCGCTGTACCATCTTCTTGCATTTTTTAATTTTTTTATAGACACCCCAACCCTTAAAAAGCTCATATAAATTTAAAAAGTCCTAAAAGTTGAGGAAAGACGTAGTGTTAAAGCATACATTGCTGGTAACTACCACAAAAAATCTTGTGAAAAAAATTCTTTGAAAGTAGATATTCTTAACAAAATTAAAAAACATGAGATTTATGTAGTTCGAAAATTCATTTGGTTGAAGCCACATCTACGTGAGTATTCCAGTTTCATATGTATATACAGTGGCGAGCAGAACTGGCTAAACGTTTGCCACATTCATACATTATTGATTGCCGCATAGTGTTTTTCAAAAATAATGCTGTCAAATTTCCAGCTTAAGTACTAAGAAATAAAACGTATAAGTTCTAATATAGTATAGAAAATATTTAAAGAATAGTATTATTCGATCGAAGATCTTGCTAAGATTCAACAGAGAATCTATAAGAAAAATGATAGGTGTATTAACTGGTCATTATTTAATAGGCAGCCACGCTAAAAGGTTAGGACTCCCGTACTTCGATTTCTGTAGAAGCTGTCTTAATACAGAAGAAGAGGAAACAGTCAGACACCTTTTATGTGAGTGTGAAAGCCTAGCTATGAGAAGGCTGCGCACTCTTTATACAGCATTTCTAACCGATGTAGCGGATATAGCCCATCTAAAACTAACGAAGCTCTGCTCGTTTATTAAAGCAACCGGATGGTTTAAAAAGGAACACGTAGAGTAAGGATAAGCTCCAGTGGTATCACAATGGACCTGTGGAAGGTCTAAGTGTGTCTTATGACAACCACCCTACCTACCTACCTACCATTATTCGAAACAATTAGGATTGAAAAAAAAGGTTGAAGATTAAATTGTTTCATTGACTGAAAATCGTTGCTCATCAAATGTAAAAGCAGAATGCTTGGAAATTTACTGTCAAACTGTACTTAATGTTCTTATAGCTCCAAAGATTACAAAAAATCGAGTTGGAGGCCGCCATCAAGCCTCAAAAGCCAGCATTATCTGACAAAAACGTGAAAGAGACGTTGAGATTCTGCAAAAAGTACATACATCGAAAATGGAAACGAGATCTGATGAGACTCGTATTAACCGTTTTGAGCCGGATGGAAAGCAGTATTACTGGAAATTTATGTGTTGTACTAAGGAAACGCTTAGCGTCTTACGAAATGGCCCCAAAGAACATCAACGAACTGTGGCCAAGAGTTCAGAAGGAATGGTGTGATGTTCCATATTGAGAGCATTCCAAGATGTTTAAATAGCGTTATTAAGGCTGAAGATATGTGCACAAAATATTAATATTAAGTTTTTTGTAATAAAAGTTATCGTCGAGCAAAAGAGGCTAAATATAATTTTTTATTATTTTTATCCCTTTCTATTTTTAAATATTTTGTTAACTTGAATTAATACTTATTGCAATTGTACTTATATGCAGCCGACATACGCTATAAAATGGAAAAACAGGAAATCGAATATTGAATTCTACAAACTTTCCTCCTCTTTATCTCAGTGTGACTATTAAAACTTCATAAAATATTGAATAAATGGATATAAACAGGGGGAGCAATAAATAAATAAAACGAGCAACCACAAGATCCATCACATTACGGTGTTGACAACTGTGCTCAGTGTGCATGAAGCGCATCACAGCTGTCAAGGTAAATGAGTAGTTGTTCAAACATAAATATGTATAGCAACGTAAAGCAACATGCGCCAAAAATACATACATACAAATCTTAAGCAAAAATGCTGAAGAAATTAAATACAGAAACAATTAAGAAACCGACCAGCAGATATATGAAAAGCGAAAAATTGCGTAAATATGAAGACACATACATATGCACAGGTGTGTTGCAGATAGCAAATAGCGCAAAAAGTTTCTATAAACGCAGAGTAGCAGCAGTTCTAGAAAATCAGAAAAAAATTAAAAAACTATAACAACGAAGCGTGACTGAAAAATGTCCCTATATATATATATATAAATGTGTATGTGTGTGCATTGATCAATAAACACCGTTTTTGTTTTGCGTGTAGCACGTCCGCCTTGTGGTATATTAAAATTAATATATGGAAATTTACATATTTATATGTTTATGTGTGAACATATTCTGCCGCGAGGGGCAGCAGTTTTCAATAAGTTGTTAATGATAACTACGCTGATTAATGGCATTGAAATGTTCGATTATCGACGCAAGGCAAGTATTTTCTTTGACTGCAAATATTCAAGGAGAAGGCCTTTTTTATGAAGGTCTGTGTTAAAGCCTAGGCTAAGGAGGAAACAGATTCAGGTTCGGTAAGACGGCCATTCTTTTTGATTTTGATTTGCTTTTTTCAATGAGATAGATAAAAAATACTTACAAATTGAATTTGGCTAATGGCAACGCAACATCAACAGTCAATCACCTTTGACTGTTCTGAGCACATTCAGTTGGTCTTATATTTCGAAATTGCATCAGTACCTTAGGCAGTGATCTAATATAGTTTGGCAATTTTATGTGCACAGCTACAATCTTGCTAGACCCTGAGCTTATATACCTATACTAGTCAAGTACACATTAATCTATTATACAAACTTTTAGATATATTAAATTAAAATTTTATTTTGAATTTTAGTTTCATTTTTATTTTTATATTTCTTTTTAATTCACATTTTATTGTCTTTAATTTAAGTTTAAATTTGAAGTTAATTTTAATTTAAATTTTTTATTACTTTATAATAAATAATAATAATGAATTCTATATTTATATTTATTCTATATTTATATATATTTTTATTTGAGTTTTAATATTAAATTTTATATAATTTTTAGTTTTAGTTTCAATTTAAAACTTAATTTAGTTTTTGATTTTATATTATTTTTCATTTAAAAACTATTTTCAATTACTATTTTCTTATTACTTTGCATTTTAATTTAATATTGAATTCATGTTTCATTTTTAATTTTATGTTTATTAATAAATTACAATTTCTTTTTATTTCAAATTTTTAGTTTTAGTTTTATTTGTAAACTAAAATTTATTTTTATTTGAATTTAATTTGTATTCTTAGTTTAAATGTTATTTTTTCATTAAATATTCTTACTATTATTTATTTTTAATTTTAGTTTTGTCTTTAGTCTTACTTTTGTTTTTATTTTAAAATGTGTGTCAAACATAAAACTTGATGTTACTTTCAATTTGAATTTTAGTTGTAGCTTTGATTTTATTTTGAATTATTATTAATTTTGATTTGAACTATAATTTTAATTTTAATTTTTAATTTAATTATACCAATGTGTTTTAATTTTCTTTTGCATAAAATTTCTACTTTATTTTTAATTTTTGAACAACATTTCGTTTCACTTTCCCCTTAAAAATATTACTAACTAAAGTTATAACTCAAAAGTCAAGGTGAAATCAACTTCGCCAAAATAATTCGAACCCAAATTGTCATTTGTTCCGCATTCCCGCAGAGAACGAAGATAAATTGCAGCAAAAGCATTGCGGTGCCCCAAGAGCGAGCGGCGAGTGTTAGAATTTATTTGCATGCAAAGCCGGTTTTCGCTTTTGTATTTTGCTGAAAGCAATAAAAATCAAATAAATTGATTGGCTCCATGGCTTTTAAGAGAAGAGGAATAAGAGGAGAATATTACGGGTGGGATCAGAAACTTTTTTTGCTTGATTTGCTGTACGGCAACAACCTGTTACTGTAAAATCGTTGTGCTACTTCTGTCAATAATTCGCTAAACCGAAACGCATCAACGGACAAACTAACAAAACGACCATGAAGATGCCTCCACTAAAGGTAAATTCCAAACAAAATTAAATGCTTTTAAGCCGCTTAAAACTCGTTGCTCTGTAAGCGAGGTGAGTGCAGCAACTTTGTGCAATAACCGTCAATTACAAAAGAAATGAAAATAAGAAGAAAAACAAAATTCTAGCTTCTAAAGCAGAGTACGTATGCGCTTGTGCAGCGATACGAACGCACCCATATATAATACATATCACACATACATGTGCACATGTATGCACACCAACACAAGTGAGCTCTCAAACCTACAAAGTAATGATACAACTGCCATGCGCGCAGCTTCTAAGCAGTGAGCCACGGCGGCTGCTGGCTATTGAATTTCTAACTGTTTAACTATTAGCTTACGCTGTTTTTGTTTATTTTTGCTTTTGATTATATTACTTTTAGAGCCGCGCCACCAATGCCACCACAGTTACCAGTAAAAGCCCGGCATTCCGTCGATGGCCGCTGTGGCTTTGCTGCTGCAACTTTCAAAACTTGAAACGAGTTGCACGCCGCCAAACGGTTTACAACATTTGCAGTGCTGAGAAGTTGTGTTGAAGTTTATTGCTGAATGGCTACATGTGTCTGTCTCTCGTGCAAAAACTCCAAGTACTTAGAAAAGCATGAGTGGATGTGTGTAATGCTGGGAGCATGGCTCGCTGAATAGACGCTTAAGCGAGAAATATAATATAAATACTTGTAAGAAAATTGTATGTACAGGTATGTATGCCCTACCCACACTCTTACCTCCGCACTAGGTTTTTAGTGCATTTGAAGCACGCAATAGCGCTGCTCTATAAACATCTAAAAACTTAGCTCAAGCGCTCTCTTTTTACAGCAGCTGTGATTTTTAAATAAGTTTTCAAGTAGAGAATACCTTTTTATGCTGTCACCTGCCACTGTTCGGGTTGAATTAGAAACAGTTAAGTGGGATTTCTTATTTTGCGCGCGGTTTTTTTCAATACTGCCCATTTAAGCTATTTCGAAGCACTTGCCGTTTTTCAGTAAAGCTATTGACTTGCAAATTATGCCTCCGAAATAGTTCTCAGAAAATTTTGAAATACCATATGTCGGTATGCCCTTAAGACTAAACAAACTCTATTTTACTGAATACAGAAGTAACTAAGAAATGTAAATGGGCAGCGGATAATTGAATATCTAAGATCCACTTAAAAAACTACTTTCCTTTTTGTAAAAAAAGATGATGGCTTATGCAAACGTGTGGCCTTAAAACTTAATGAAGTGAATTTAACATTCAAGACGATTCGGGAAAGGTTTGGCCATGAAGTTTCATGTATTAAACGCTGCAATGAACTTCTAGCTTTAATGGCTATTTAATAGGTGGTCATATGTTGTACAAAAAGTTGTAAGATATGGGGTACTTGTGTGATAAAATTATCTTGGCGAAAATGCTAAATATTATTTAAGCACGTAGAGTGAATACAAAGGATCGATTATATTAGAATTAATGGCCCTCATCCAGCCTTGCATTGTATCAACTGTATGCCTTATGGGTATCACCTTGCATCGGGAAAATGCATATCAGTTGAAGCTTTGGTTGCTCTGACACTAATAAATTCATAGTATTACGCTTTTACGTGAGTTATTCCAAATATAAATACACAAACACAAATTATTGAGAATGCCAAGTTTATAGGTGAATGCTCTTTCTCGCTTCGCTACTATTTAAGTTCGACTGAATGGGTAAACGCAACCTATTTGATCAACATTTTATTAATTTTTATAAAGGATACTAGAAGAATAAATGAAATAATGAGAAGTAATTGCAAACTAGTGGTTTGATCACGTGTTCGACGTTACCATTGTTGGCATAAAACACCAAAAGCTTGCCCAAACCTAATATATCTAATAAATGTTGTATACGGCCATTATTTATTTATAAAAATTCTTTGTTTTTTTTGATAATACTTCTCCAGCACAATTGTGATGTATAGGTGCAGTGGGAGGAGTGAATACTATCGATGGCGTAAAGTCTCCATACACCCACAGAAGCGGAAGCAGGATGCAGGAACCTGTTGTGTCAATAGACATAAACGTAGCGCCACCTTAAAGAAATCCTAACGCGATTCCAGGGTGGAAATCCGCCGAGAAGGAGGGATGTTATAGTGTTACGGGTAGTAGTGTTCAAATTTTTGTTTTTATATATTAAATATATATATTATATTTTTTAATTTATGTTAAAGTTTCAATTTATTTGATTGCAAAATAGTTTTAATACATTTTTTTATTTGTTTTTTTTTTTTGGATATTTTCTAAATATAAATTTTTTAATTTTTGTAAAATTTTGAGTGTGTTTGTATATATTTAAGTTGTAATTTATGTTAAAATTTTAATTTACTTGTTTAAAAAAAGTTATTAATAGAAATATTTTTAAATTCTTTATAAATATAATTATTTTAATTTGTGTTAAAATTTTGATTTATTTAATTTCTACAAATATACAGTTTTTAATTTGCGTAAAATTAAAATTTATTTCTTTATAAAAATATTTTTTTATTTTATGTAAAACTTTGAATATCTTTTGTAAAATTATTTTTTTTTATTTCATGTTAAAATAATAATTTATTTTCTTTTCTATAAAATTTACCCAAATAATTTTTATAAATATATACCTTTTTAATTTGTTTTTAAGTTTCAATTATTTTTTTTATAAAAGTTTATTAATTACATTTTTTATAAATTGTTATGCATGTTTTTGAGCATATGTTAATATTCAGAGACACCTTTTACTTCTGCAAATTCCATTACGACTACCCTAGGCCACTACCGAGTTGTTTGAATTTTCTGTCACATTGGCGCATTTGTAGTGGTAGAAGTGTTAACAGAGTGCTATGAAAATCACAGAAAATGCAACTGATATTGCTGAAATTGATATGCGATCATGGACATGAGGAAGCGAGAAAACAAAAAATCACAATAAATAAGAAGTATGTCTTTATATCGACATTTGAAGCTGTAAAACAGATACCCATCTATATACAATCATGAATACGTCGGTATATAATACAATAACAAGCAGATTTGTTGTTCATTCCGAGTATCATAGAGATATTCTCTTCTTATTATATTGTTGTTTTTGGTCACTTTGTGAAAGGCAATACGGTTTTCAAGATCATAACAAGCTGATAAGGAAATTAGACATGACAGTTAAAAAGGCGCATTTGTCTGCCTACTAAGTAGTGAAAGAAAATATGCTGCTACACACTTAAGAATTGGTTATAGGTGTGGATATGTACGTATATATATATACATACATGTGCACAAATTGTAGATATATAGATAAGTGTTAGCGAAAGAAACGATATTGTTATTCAGTAGGCAATAATGCTGGTCCTTCCACTCACACGCGCGTGGCGACATACTCGGTACTCACTAGTCGATGACAGTTGAAAGCTGCTACATTTAAAAAATAAAATCTGTAAAATGAACTTTCATGAACTAGATTTACCGGCAGAGCATTTATTTATATCTGCTTAAATATGCAAGGGCATTTGTTTGTGTGTTGTTGGGTGTATAAAGATATCAACTAGTTTGACTACTAGATTAATATGCCTTCAGTAGGGTAGAGTCATCGTTGAAATCCGCTCAATTCGAGTCAAGCTATTTGGTTGCTTGGTCGATTGGGTTGGCGGTTGAAGTGAAAAAATGTTCCGCTTAAACAATAAAGCATAAATAGCTTCATTTGCTTTGCCAATAACAAACAGCAGCCATGGCAGCCGAACATGGAAACTACAACGCACAGAGCAACTATTTACTTAAAGGTTGTATTTTTAGAGAGCTTGGCTGAATAATACAATACTGGCGAAAAGCGAACACGTTTAAATTAGACACTTTTTTATATGATATGTGGTACTGTATTAGTTTTATTTTCGCTTTAGATGGCTTAAATGGAACAACTATGAAAAAATATTAGCAATCCTCAAAATTGTTCACAGGGCTATGACTAGTGGATTCCATCTTCTACTTTGACCACAGATTGCTCACAATCCCTGAGAAGGATTAATGGGAAAACGCAAAGGACCTGTTCAAGGTGCAGAGTTCATGACCAAGTACCTGTATTTTTACCCCAGGCTATACGATTGGGTCGGAATTATACTAAAACATAAAAGCAAAAATCTATCTGACCCTCCGCGATATTTTCAGGTTTAACTGACATCAATAAAGGATACCGCTCTTTGGCTTTTAACCCTTAATGCTACTGAACAGAAAATTACCCTTAACTCCAGTAGTTTTGCCTTGAAGATAGATTAGATTTGAATAGTCTATCCAGGTTGGTATTTATCATACTAACAGAGCGTTGATGCCACTGTGCAAAGGTATAAACGGCCAGATGTTCGACTTCCCATCCAAAGATTTCCATCCCACCTGAAGAGATGAGAAAGAGGTGACCCAATGTATTTCCTATAATATCAATGTGAATAGGGAGCCATCTCAACTTCATAAAGAAGTATTCAGAAGCGTCCAAAGGATGTTCCATATATTCACAGTCGGTTCTAGAATTAAGTTTAGAAATTTTATAATTTCCATGCTGTTACTATATAAGCCTCTTACCTGTTACCATTAGTCTTAAAGTTTCACTTATCTGAGATAAATAAATAAATTTGGAGTGCTCTGCCAGTGAGCGTAAGACTTTAGTTTTTACTAAACTATCAGAGAAATGGCTACCTATTTAAAATGGTACGGTGGTAGTGAGAATCCAAGCTTGAATTGATTGGCAGTAATCAGGAGGCATACAAAATACACTACCTTCATGCTTTCCATTCAAATTCCTATTATATTTATACGTTACTGGAATTTATACTCAAATGATGCAGTTTGCTCAATTCACTCTTGATTTGTATCAATAGGGGCCCAATCGGACCCATTTCAAGTGCACATTGTTTGTAACCTGACCTAGGTAATACATACTGTGTTTTCTTATTAATAATATGGCTTTATTTAAAGAAAACACTTTTTTCAAGTCTCTACATCTTCTCGATAAATACCGTATTACAGTGGCATTATTATTTTTTCTTAAAGTGTAAAATTCCATTGACAATGAATTATGTGTGAATCTTCGCAAAGTAACGCACTTTTTAATGTAATCTGTACGATCGGCAGGCTACAGCAGCGCACTTGTAAAATGGAAATGAATTGTATGAAGTTGACAAAAGTCAAAAGGAAAAGTGCAAAACAAAAAAAAACGATGTTTTGAAAAAAAAAAAATTAAAAAAAGGAAGAAAAAAAAAATTATAGACCCAACGAAAGACACACTCCTACTTAAGCCATACGTACTTGTATATGTTTGTATATAACTATAAAGAGTATGAATTGCCTTTGGTGCAGCCGATGTTCTTGGCTTGTCGACAAGCAGGACAATAAGTGAACAAAGAGCAAACATCAGTGCACAGTAGGATTTAATATATACAAACAAAAGGATTTCACAACAACATGGGAATTGCAAAAGATAATCAATGTGACTTCTTACTACGAGCACAAAAACAAAAAAAAAAAAAGTAAGTAAGTGAAGTAAGGGCAAGTTAAGACAGCCGGTAGAGTACATAAGTAAACTTGGCTTTGTCTGTAGCGGCAAATATTCTGAGTAATGAAATGTCAGCGACATCACCGGTATACTATACTATTCGCCCCTTCCAACGGCGATACAGTAATGGCCACAAGAGTAATACCAGCTGAAATCGTAAGATTCGCTGATGAATTTGACGCTATAGATTCCAATGCAGAATTATCAAATATTTTTTTATCCTTTCTTAAAAATAGTGTTATTATGTAGCAATATGTTAGAAATGGCTTAGTTCGAAAATATTTTGTCCATAACCTGCACTCAAAATGGGTCACTGAATAATTTTTATTTTCAATAAAGTGTACAACATATGTACCTATATTGGAAGTTATTTTCAGTTTGGTAAATTTTAATAAATTTATTTAAGTGGTCAGACGTACTTAACGTTGAATGTACTGAACGGCAATTCGCTGTGATTTCAAAATTATTTTGCAGTAGTTTAAAGTTTGTTATACAGGTTTTAATTAGTATTAAAACCCAATGTAGACATTTTGTAAGAGATCTGTTATTTATTATTAAACGTCCTGCAAAAGTCATAGAGATGTAAAATAATTATTTTACATGCAGCTAGGAATGTCAGCTGGTAGCAAAAAGTAATATTACCCTGTGTAGTGAAAAGTGCAAAAAAGGTGATTTTTTATTTGACAGAAATTATGTGCACAGCATAAATCGCTTTTAGAATGCACAAATTGAGACCGGGGATACAAATTTTTATTTTTTATTTAAATCTTATGCCTTGTATAAGGTGGCCCAAATTGATCATCTAATTTTGTTTTTGAATAATTTTTTACTACAATAAATACAAAAATGATTTTGGGTGGGTGATGGAAATCTTTATTTGGTTTATAAGGTCAAAAAAATCAATTTTGTTTTTTTCGTTTTAAGCGATTCCTAATATTATATATTTCAGAATAGGACAGCTATAGTACAAACTTTATCTTCCTTTCTCGACTTTTCATTTTTATGATTTCTTTGAATTGGCGTACATGAATGAAAAAAAACTAATGAACCTTTTGAAATGAATCATAGCTTGTTCCCTTCAGTATTAAATTCTCTTCTATTTGAACTAACAAAATAGATAAAAAAAAGTTTTAAGATTTTTATACCAAGTTGAAGTGAATTTTTTTTATAGGAAGGCAGTTTTTTCTTTAAAACCTCCATAAAGTTGAAATTTTGGAATTTCTCTCAGTTTTCTTGGTTCATCTAGAATAAAAATTCATGATAATTAGAAATCCATTTGAAGTTTTTGTTTTAGATAATAATTACGAGCTGTATCTTGTACGCCAGTTGGAAACTCCAGTGTCGCAGCGCTCTACTAATTTCTATGTTAAACATTTTTTTCAACTTATTTTAACCAGTACGAAAATTTTTTATACTTTTTAAATGTTCATTAAAAGATAGAAACCACTTTGCAGTGCTAAATTAATTTTTTCCTTAAAAAAAAAAGAAAAATCGCAAAGAGATGCAATTTTTTGACCTCATAAACCAGGCTCCCCCCTTAAAATAAACAAAAAATTTACTATACAATCTGGTTTACAAAATACTGCTATAAAAGCTAGAAATTAAATTTTGATTTTCATACAAAAAAAACTTGTCTTTTCTCATTTCTATAATTGTATAGCTTTAAATTGACCAATAAAATTATAAATTTAGGAACTCTTTACCCAAAATTTTCAAAATAGAGGCATAAAATATAATAATAAAATTCCTTGACTTTAAAGTGAAATTTTAAATAAATTAAAAAAAAAAAAATTTAATTCTGATATGTTAAAGTATTTCCCTATAGTTACATTAAAAAAATACATTATTGTGGCAATTTCTTTGACACTACCTGGATTTGAACTAGTTTAAATTTAGCTAGTTAAAAAAGAAATCCAAATTGTGATTCGTATAGGAAAATGCTGCTTTCATCATAACTGCTACAAATTGGAATTTCAGTGAAAAGTTTAAGTTTTGCATTACTTTCATAACGCTACCGTATATGAGATTTTAGTTTAAAAAATAATTTTAAGCTTAATTTTTTTGCTATAGACAAAAGCATTCGGCACCCAATTAAGATCGAAGGCCATGAAGGTATTATTGTTAGCAGCATAGATATAATAGTAATTTAGTTTCAGTGCCCAATGGCCGACGCTGCGATCAGTCCTATTGATTAACACTAGATTTACCAGCTATTTAAATTTACCTATTTCTACCAAAATGAGTCAAAATGACTGGTGTAAAGGAAAAACTGCTTATTTTGACTTAAAGACTTTATCCACTAAAAAAAAATACAAAAAAAAATTGAACAATATTAGTTGTAATAGATAAATGAATTTATAGACATCGTCAAATAGCAAAATACTTAATTGCTTACAGTTCGTCGGTCACAATTTCTACATAGGTAGATTTTCATGTGTGTACACTCTCTGCATATATTTTTTTGCATGTCGTACAAATATTTGTAGTCTGATTATTATTGCGATACTCTATTTGGCACCTTTTGCGTACAGAAATTGTGATACTTGCAGTTGGAATATCATATTCGCGTAGTTTTTGTCGAGAAGTCTGAAATTCTGAAGCAAGTTCTTTTACTAATCTAAATACGTGACCCCGACAGTCGGTTCTACGCTACCGGAACGACCCAGATTTACTATATTATATATCCGGTCAAGGACTGTCACTTCAGCAGCACTCCTCGTACATGTATGGGGAATATTTTTGCTGCTAAAAAAAAAATAACAACAACAACAACTAATCTAAACAGATAGTCTATGAGAATGTGAAATATTTTCTCCAGTTGTGTTTTTGTACAATATATTCAACTGTTTATTCCGGCTATATTATGAAACGACATAGTTTCAGGTAATTTCTTAGCAGCTTTGTCAATTTTGATGTGTTTATGCTTTGTTCTCAGTATAATCACTTTTTTATTTGGTTTGCTTTTATAAACGATTAGTGTGCATCATTGGATTGGTACAACAAGGTTGAAAAACGTGGAAGTTTTCGAAAATTCCCTTTTGTTTGCACATATTGTTCCAAGCAACGAAGTATTTTTAGATCTTAATTTTAACGCCAAATGAATATTTTGGTATACGTTTCAAGAAGTTTCATTATGACAAGCTCGCTTAGGAGGTTGGTGCATTTCGAGACTCGTCTTTTTTTAAATACGGTTAGCCACATTTCGTCTCTACTTCAGACACCAGCCGAAAATTAAAGCCAAATTTATGTGGTTTGTTTGTTTGTTATACGAAGTAAAACTGTATCTGGCCTTCGTTGGAAACAGTTGCTCATCCACAGCAATATGAGCTCCCGGGTTGAAGCAGTTATGGTTTTTTTTCAATAACTTTGTCCCAAACTGCTGAAACTAGAGTATCCATCTGCTTGCAAACGTTGACTCCTCTGATTTCTTTTGCCGAAACGAGTGTATCGCAGAGTCTGAATAAAATCTCGTCTACACATAGAGCTGGAGAAAAATGATGGTCCCCACTTGTTGTTCTACAAATATTGAAGCCTTAAAGTATTTCCTCCGGACGCCCCACGTGCGAACAATATTGCAATAAAAACCTTCAATTTTGCTTGCGTAATTGTCAAGTCTTTTCTCCAAAACTCAAGAGGATTCTAACTCAGTACAAATACTTGTATGTTCCAAAATATGGTTGTAATAGGAACACAATAGCAACGGCTCAATGCCGATAACAAAACGAACGAAGCCTCTTGGCGATATATTCCTCATGATTCCTCCGAAATCACACGTTTCTGCATAGAAACATGCAAAAAATATCTTTGTTCTTAATATATTTAAAGTAACATTAAGTTCAAAAAATGTATTGTATTATCCACTTATAGCTACAAAATTCATAGCATCATTTCGGTAAGCAAATGTTATATGTAGTAGGAATTTTGAATTGAAATCGCACAATCAGTCAAAATGAATTTCGTATGCGTATTTATGCCATACTTTTTTGAATCCTCAGTAAATGTCGTTTATGGATTTCCTCCAACTGTTTATTATTAGCAGCCAATTGCGAAATTAAATTAGCTATTCCTTCTCCTTGTCTTTCCTTTATATCGTTAATAATAATTAAACAAACCAAAAAAACCAAAAGATTAGTTTTGTGGATTTATTGGTAATTAATGCATATGTGAACGTACTTTAAGCCTCTGGTATATGCAGCACTTGAAAGCCCCAAGGCTAAGTTGCATCCAACCGGCGCAAGTGGCTGTGGTCGCCTGGAAGTAGGTAAACAATTTAAATGTTAAATTATTTCTGGCTTTCTTGTTTCACTGTTGCTACGTCGCTTTTGTTGGTTTATATATGTTATTTTTCTTTAATTTGTTTTAAAATTTGTATTTGTTGTCGCGAAAAGTAAATAAGAAATATACTTAGTCTCCGGTTTTATTTAATTTTATTTCATATTTTCTCTACTTCTCTGCTCTTCGTATTTAATTTTACTTGTGTCGTCGGCGCCACAAAGCAATACAAATATTTTATAATTTATCCTGTACGTGTCCTCTTCGCTGAGATCGTGCTTACACTGCCGTAGCATGAGCTCTTGGCCTCTACGCCATCACCATCAAGTAATGGCTTAACTAGCTGGCAGAGTGACATGGCCGAGTAGCCAGCATAGAGGACTAATAACTTCACTGGAGGCTGTTTCCATACAATGATGGTATTGTACTTGTATTGGTATCTTGGTGTATTGATGCAGGCAGGCGACATTCGGCACACTTTGTTCTGCCGCATAGGACACTTTGTTTAAGTTTGTCTTTTGCTATTTGTTTTCATTTACATTTCTTTGTTTTTCATTTTTAAATTCTTGTAATTTTTTATTTTTTATTTGCTACTGTTATTGCCTTTGCACTCATCTGTGGCGGTTTAGGAAAGTGGCTGTGATCAAGGAAATTCTTTTGGTCTTGTGAAATTTCTGCGCCAACTTAGCAAGTACTTGGCAGGTATTTAACTCTTTATGCTGAATTATTGTTGCTTTGTTCAAAAAACACATTTTTTCCTTTGCTTTGATAGAGTGGAGTAAACTGATTAAACAGTGTCTTCTACAAATATAAAAAAATTTGACGAACGATTTGATTTAAGAAAAAAATCAAATAACTTCTTATTAACCACAAACCAATTCTTAATGTAAATACTTGCTTTGTTTGGTATTTTGGGTTCAAACTAATTTTTCTGATATAAAAAAAAAATTCTCTGAAAGAGACAATTTGGTTTCTTCACTTTTTTCAACAGAAAATTTGCTCTTCTTATTACTTTTATTATAGAAGATTTAGCCCTGTGACCTGAATGATGATTGGGACCCTTCATGAATTCTGAGAATGCCTCTGCACTCAACTTCCTTAATAAACTAGTATTTGCCCTGTTTTATTCAGTTTTGTTTCCTCCTCTGGCACAAATATGTTGACCTAGGTGTTTGTGCGGCTTCTGCATCAGTGTTGGGCATGATGCCTGTACTTGTTTGGTGGTTTCATCTTCCTCTCTACAGAACCATTGAAGTATATTCCTAGGTTAGTAAGATGATAATTTAATTTTAAATGCGTTATTAGAACTTCCATGATGATTGCAATGTTATTTTTACTTTCCACATAATCTTTCAATCGATTTGTGTGCAAGTTTGATTGCAATACACCGGAAATATTATTACAGTAGAAATTTGCACTTATGAGGCATATAATACTTGTAATATAACAATTTTCAATTTATTTTTAGTTCTGGAATTAATTTTCATTTTAAGACTAGAGTACATCAAATTAGGGTGAGAGCCAACACCACAGCTATTAAGTTCTGTTTTATCATTCCTATTAAATGCAAATATTTGAATTAAGAGCTGCTTTAGTTGGGAGCATCATCGCCTCTTTGTTAGAGCGCCCGCCATTCCTTCAGCCCGAAAATATAATTTTTGTAAGTTCTTATGAGCCTCACTCCAGTGATCTAAACTGTGTACTTCCTACCCCACTATACTACACTGGTTTATGAGTAAGCCTGTTTCTGTTCTCCTTGCTGTTGCAGGTTAAGAAGCTTATTATAATGCAAAACATTCTATCAAAAAAGTACCGTAAATTGATTTTATTTGATTATGGCAATACTTATTGTGCATTCGAAATTGTTTTCAGAAAGTCAGAAGATCAGGCAGGGAATGAAAAATTTTATTTGGATGATATTCACCGCTGGAGAAAGAAAATTCGTCCACACAAGGACGGTCTTTGATTTGGCACTAAAATAATACATCATATCACAAGGCTATTATTTTTAATGATTTTTTGATCAAGGATTCAATAAATTGTATATCATTGACCAGCCTTGTAAAAAGCTCAAACTACCAAGTCCAGGCACTCCTTTTTACTCGATTGAAGACATAAAAGCAAATTTGGGGCGAGAACTAAAGTCACAGAGGAATCAAAATTTCAGAATCTATGAAATTGTGTATAAGAATAAATTACATTCAGTTATAATTTACACTCTGCGGTGCCCTAGAAATGATGAATAGAAGAGCAGTAAGCAATAAAGCCGTCGGGAAATAAATACAACTCATATGGGTTTTATGTGATACTTTGATCTTAAAGAAGGAAAGTCATCTACGCAGCGCCCTGCTCTATTGACAAAGATTTGAAGGCAGCACATTTAATTATATACGAAAATATGTCTCAAATTACTCGTGGCGCGGAAAAAATCATTCCTAGCTGGGGTAATAATTTGACCAATCCCATTCTCTGGGGTAAGAAAGTGGAGTACGGAACATCTCTGCATTCGTTTAAATAGCTATATATTAGGGCGGGTCGTTTTAAAAATCGCTTATTTCTCTATGAAAATCGTATTCTAGGGATCAAAATTGGGGGACATCAGAATTCGTTTTAGAGGTATGGTTCCTTCGGTAAAGTTCCTTATTTTGACCCCTAGAATATGATTTTCACAGAGCAATGGGCGATTTTTTTGCCTCCCCACAAATCGACCCGGCCTATAATTATAAAGGAAATAAATCCTTTACATTATAAAATAAATAATTCAGCTTAAAATGTATATATGGAACAAATATGATCCAAAGGGTGAATTTTATAACTTTTTGTTTAGGAACAAAATACGGTTAAATTAGTCATTGTACTATATATATATATATACCTTTATTGCTGCTCGCTCATCTTGAACATGTATAAGTAAGTAAATCTTTGTTTGTTCGACTGTATGTGTAAAATCGTCGCTTACCTGAAAAATAAAAAATAATAATAGTAATAATAAGAAATAAAATAAGTTACAAAAATAACAAATGCAACATCTTCAAAAACTATAAAAAATAAATTGAATTTTTTAGCAGTTTAATTCTTCTGAAGGTTGTAGGAATTCTAATGAAGGACCGTGGGACAGGGATTTGAAGTTTATAGGATTTCTTTAATTTTTGTAAAATTGAAAATTAGATTTATTGGCGCGATAACCACCTACGCGATTTTGGCCGAGTTTAACCAAGCGCTCCAGTTGTTTCCACGCTTCGCTCAAGTATCTTCTGGGTAACTCCCGAACATCCATTTGAGCGCCAGCTAACGTGAAAAAACGAAGCAACTCATGATATCTGGTTGTGGGCTGGGTTTGGGACCCGCCGACAACAAAGTTAGATAAGTAGCTAGCTAAAAAATTCTAATCATTAAAAAAAAATAGCCAAAATTGTTAAAAATGTTGTTGTGGTATCGTTTTTCCGTCGGATGCAGTTTAATAAAGTCTAAATGCGTGTACTCACACGTTTAACTCACGAGAATAAATGTTCCTGGTGGACAAAAGATGGTTAAAACATCAAACTGTTGTTGAATAGAACATTACTAAAATGCACAAAAGGCTGAAAGCAACATCTGAGTATTTTGATTGAAAAAAAAAAACGAATAGTAGCGGTTCTAGGCTTCATTCGTTGCAAGACGTCTGAATACTCGGATCTTTATGCCTATAAACTGATGTCTCCGGCTGTTGTTCATTCTCACTTATAATTTGGAGATCTTAAGACATCTCCCGATAAATATTTATAATTGAGGGCATTTTGAAAATATTTCTTATACAGCCACAAGGCTCCCTTCGATTTGAGGCTCTTATTCCATCCTATAATTCTTGGTTAAAGTTAATTAGCTTTACATCTTTAGAAAAGAGAAGGGCAGTCCTTTCACTTTCGTTTATTTAGTGCTGTTAATCCCTTGAACGGGAATGACGAGTACAGCTCGTCATGACACTATATATATAACAATAAACGTTCATATAAATGTGCGAAACAAATTTATTTTTATTAATAACAAATTATTTGAGCAACATAACTGTAAGTTTACATTTCAATCCTCTTCTTGAAACTAAGAAAATCAAATCGTCTACCAGAGTTGTGCTGACTGAAAATAAATTGTCGTTCAAGGGGTTAATGGCATTGTCGACTGCCTAGTTCTACTTGAGCAGATGAGCTTTAACGTTCCACAAAGAAGTCTTCGCAGTTTTTATCCTTTCTATTGGGAAAACTTTAAGACTATATTTGCGACTAATGCACCTAAGTGGGTGAACAACACTTCGATACTATAATTGATTATTTGATTCGATTGATTTCGCTTTATCTACGTAGATCAAACTGCGTAAAAATTTTAAATTTATTTGCTGATAATATTTTAGTTGCCAAATTTGTCTGTAAGGAATTTGTGCTGCAAATTATTAAAATAAATTGAAATAAAAAATAAAATAATAAGATGGGAAAAGTTTGTTTTAATAAAATCTGGTTTGAAAACTTATAAACGTTTTATAAAACCAACTTAAAGTTAACGAAAGGAAATACATTTTTTTTACTTCTTCGAATAGCCTTATTTTATTTTAATGTTAACTAAAAATTTTAGAGGAATGATTGTCATGTTTTCTAATATTAATAAAAATGCTTTATGATTTCTTTCACACTAACCTTCCCTAGACTTTTCATATTTTTTGTCTGCCAAGTCTTAGAAGAAAAAACTAAAACACACAGAGACTTAATATCCTGGGAAGAAATTAAGCAAGTGGATTTATTACAACTGAGCTCTAATACCGCATATAATTGTCTCATGTGTGACGAAAAAGTTGAATTTTATGCTACTCTGTTATAAACCTTAATCGAAAGTAACTCCCCATCAGTGAATTACTGTAAGCCCAATTTTTTTTTTTTAATTTTATTACAGACTGCCAGAAATTTCAAACAAAGCTCTTTCGAAAACATTCTTTTAAGAACTTCTGCAGATTTTGTTGAGCTTACGTATAATAGTTTCCATAATTAAGTGTGAATAGTTCAATTCATTGTACGCCACTTCAAAGCAACCAACCGCTTACTTGAGAACACCTACCATCACTGCGTCTGCCAACAGGCGAAACGAAAGCAACCACAGTCATTGCCACACCATAGTGTTGCGTATACGTATCTCAATTCCTACATACAAATATATGTAATTTCGCTACCGCAACACTTCCGCTGTTTGCGCAGCCGCCTACACACATTATTGCATATCATAAATGTCAATATTAAGAAAATTTATGAAAGCGTATGTCTGCGCATATTTATTTTGCTTTAAGGCAAGCAATGAAAGGTAAGCAACAAACTCCAAAAAGAATTAAAAAAATAGTTGAACAAAAAAAAACAATTAAAGGACAACTTGGCTGGTGGTGAAGTGATTGAGTTGGCGTAGTGAACCGTGGTTGAAAGGCGGCGTAAAAAATCCTAGTCACAGCAATAGGGTACGGTGTGGCATGAGTGTGCCAGATCTACCTGCTACCAGGAAAACACATATTCCCTCGTAGAAGTAAAAATATCTGATTCGTTACTTTTGCTAATTTTTAACTAAGTCAACTATACAAGTAAGTAGTTAAATTTTTGGGGTGGGCTTACGTGTGATTTTTACATTATCTATTTTGTAACACTTTCTGTTTCGACTCACTGAATTTTACTAATCTTAGGCCCCTTTTGGTCTACTCGGCCTCGATATTGTGTAGTGTTGGTGTTTTAATAGTTTTCTCTTCCTCACTCCTTCTCTATCGATATTGGTTACTGTTGGTCTCCAAAAACAATAGAATACAAGATTGCGCTCACCAGAGCGGAGTAACGTTACACTCAAGGCGGATGTGGGAATGGATTTTGAAAATGCGAACAACAAAACGAGAAGAAGAACAGATTACAAAAACAACATATGAATAAATTGCGCATGTGTCACAACACACATAGCACACACAGGAATTCTGACAAGTTCACTGAGAGTGGAATAGCGGTACAAAATGGGCTCAACCTCTGAATACTGTGCATCATGGATGGTTTTTTGATCATATGATTGCAAAGATTTGAATTTGTAGTAAGAAACAAAAACAAAATTTTTTTTTGTGAAATTTGTATTAAGGAAATAATTATTTTTCGTTGAACTTATTACGAATTTGCAATAATTAGCTTAGCTTTAGCGCTATTGGAAACTTATATTTTTAGTAGGCTTTCCTTCCAACTTTAACATACAAATTAAGTTATGATTTCATTCATAAATAATTTTTATAAATATCCAATTTAGACAATTTAGGTGTGCAACTCAACTGGCAGTCATCACATGTACATGGCCACATATGGGGGCTCTGGGAAGGGAGTTCCATCATAAAAAACATGCCTATAACCTTCATTGGGTGAAAATATGAATGTGTACAAATTTTTACGTCATTTGGTGTTGTCGTTTCGTAGTGATGCGCGTACAATGTACAGACATTCACCTTTATAGTATAGATGAGACTAGTCCGTAATTACTTTATGCTATAGATGTTAAATAAAGCGATAATGATTGGCGTGTTGTGAGTTAACTTCCTTATTTAAAAAGTTAATTATTTCGTGATTAATTCAACGATTATTAATAGAAAAACTTCAACACGTATATTTTCCTACTTGGTTGGCATGCTCAAGTATATTTTAGTTTTTTGTGTTTAAGCTTGATTGACAGCTTTTCACATAAATATTGATTTTTATAATGAATTTTTCGGGCAACCGCAAATGAAAATTAAAAACCGCGCAGAAAACTACATTCAAATATGCGAAGTTTTCTTAGCCCTTTGCAACAAAAGACTGCAGCAACGAACTTCTGAACCACAGCGTGCACATAATGACCAGCACATGCCTAGATGTCGCATGTAGTGGTTGTTGCTGTTTTTATTGCCACATCGAATTGCATGCGAACGTGCAAACTTTAGAGTTAGAAATTGCAGGAATTTGCCCCCGACCAGCAAGTTCAAAGTCTAGCCAAGTGAACTAAAGAGGCAAGCGTAAGGAACTAAGAGAAAAGTCAGAGCAATTCACCTGCTGCAAAGGTAAATGAAAACACAGCTGCCTCACTGCCGCCTACAATGCAAGCAAACGCGTATATGCAATACTCAGCAACAGTAACAGAAAAAACAAAGAAATATATATGTATCTGTATAGTTGAACAAACACGACGACACATCGATTGCATATTACAGTGTCAACCAACGCGCCCCAACAGCTGGGAGAGCAATGAGCCGCATCACTGCCAAGCTGCCACCACCTCCTCCAACGCTGCCACTACTGTTTTAACATTTACCTTTACTTTACTTTGCCCGCATCATCGCCTTGCGGCGAGAATGTTATGCGATTGTTGCAATTATAGCGACTTTGCCAAATAAGTAGGCAAGAAATCGCGCAACAAGCAAGAAACTAACCAACAATTTCAATTCACCTGACCTGCAATATGGCAACGTAGGCAACGAGGCGTGTGTGCCTATTTATGTCAGGTGGAAACGTGCTTGTTGCTACAACTAACTAACAACACTGCAGTTGTTGCCTTTTTTTATTGAATTTATTACCCTGCTGTTGTTGTTATTAAAATGTAATGTTTTTTTGCTTTTGTTATTGCTACTACTGCATATTTTCTATTTGTATGCAGCAAGTGCGCAGTACAATAACAATTCCAATTGCATTGCATTTGCTCTGCTTTGCTAGGGCAAGTGGGCCGCAAGTCGCCTGAAGCAGGCAGGTGATTAGATGCGAAAACAAGAAACTCTACGAAACGAAAGCCTGCAGTGGCAAACCTGGTTGTGAATTGTGTGGGAAGTTAAGCAGTGTAGCTAACACACGTATATTGAGTGTGCATATATGTATGTTGTGAGCAGATGCATGCGAGCACATTGTTGAAGAATTTATTTGGAAGTGATTAAGCAGACACAAGCTGGTAAATAATTTTAGAATTAGTTAGAGAACGGGCAAACATCATTTTTTAAGGTCGAGTCGGATCGGTTTTCTATCAAGATTCCGAAATGAAGTGAACCGAATATTTTTTAAGGTACAAAAGGAACACAACTACTTTGAAAAGACACGAGCGCTCGTATTGTAAATTCAAATTTACATTAATTTAAATCGTTCATACATTCATATGTTCTTATATTATTACTCTAGCAAACAAACTGAATTATTTTTATATCGCTGAAAAGTATTTAGCAGCATTCACGATTAAAAAATACAATACTAAAATTAGGAAGCAAAGCTTGTAAAATGACTAATTATGTGAGTAGTAGTGGTTTGCGGCCGCCGTAGCCGAATGGATTGGTGCGTGATTACCATTCGGAATTCACAGAGAGGTCGTATTTCTGCCATGAAAAAGCTCCTCATAAAAATATCTGCCGTTCGGAGTCGGCTTGAAACTGTAGGTCCTTCCATTTGTGGAACAACATCAAGACGCACACCACAAATAGGAGGAGGAGCTCGGCACACCCAAAAAGGGTGTGCGCGCCACCCATGGATGGATAGTAGTGGATTACGAAATACGAGCGCGAATGACAATTTAGCTAGGAAATTTGTCTTTTCTTTTTTTTTAATCTATCAGACATAGAAGTCAGATGGTTATCTCGGTTCAAAACCTTATGAGGACTATTTGAATTCAGGAAAGAATTACACAAGTTTTTTGCTGATACTTCTTTCAATCTCAAAAAATATTTTACAAAAAAAAAAATTTGTTTGAGATCTCCCAATACATATAAAACTATTTTTTTATTAGTAAAACAGTAAAATCTAAAAATTTCCAACTTCTATGACCACTATTCGAAAATATAACTCTATAACCGGCTTATTTCTTTCGATAAGATCAAAATTATAATAGTTCTGCTCTGCAATCAATTAAAAGTGGAGAAGTAGTATTCTGTTCAATACAGTAAGATGTCAAGACTCTCAGATGCTATTAATTCCATTTCGGAATCCCTTGAGATTTTATGCAGATTTGCTTCTGCGAATAAAAAGTGCTCTTACTAAAATATGTAAAAGAGTACTTTTTCAAAACAGAGACCTGCTATTACTGTGTATTATAAGTGAACAAGAAGTGTTCATTTTGGCTTGACAATATTCGGTGAAATAAGATTTATACTACCAATCAAGTTCTAAATTGAGTTATGGATGTTTACACACACATTTAATTTCCCTAATACAATTACCACTTTAACGCCAAAAACTCTTTAATTTTATTTGTGAAAACTTATGCTTGTAAATTTATAAAAACTGAGAGAACTTCAGCCCTAAACAATCTTTGCTCATTTATATCAGAAATGTTGCATTATTCCAGCACAAACAATTTAGAAAGGGAGACTTGGTTACTTTGCGAATCTTTCTACTGCATTTTTTTACTTATTTTCAACGGACAATACTAGACAAAGAAATGGACCCCTTAAGTCCACGCGTGACAAATGTGGTGGGAGGAAGCGCAAAGGCCCAATTGGGGGTTGTTTTTTGCGAAATAAACAAAACTCTAGGAAGTATAAAGTACATACAACTTTTGATGGACATGTGAAGAGGAAGGAGGTATAGTTCGGGTTAAAGTCCAACACTGACGAGGTAAAGTTTTTCAATGCGGCCTTCTCGTAAAAAAGGTGTTAACTCTGTTGTTTTTGTTAACTCGGCGGTCATGAGTGGATGTAAGGAATTACTCTAGGAATATTAATGAAAGATAAGGCAATTTTTATTTGTTTGCAAATTAAATGAAAAGTGAAGTATAGAAATTCAGTGAGCGCTGAGCGAGTGCGCAAACGTGCAAAGTCGAGAGGTCCGTCTGGCTGCGGGTAGATCGGGGGAACTCGAGAGAACTTCTAAGGTTAACAAAGCCACAGGTATCGAATTTGGACACCGTCCGTTAGGTGCCCATGCGGTGAGGTTTGTCATTGCGTTAAGCCTTTTCTGCAGAAGCCGTCTACAGGATGAGGTAGAATCATCTCAGAACCTTCTTCTCAGCTGCCCTGCTCTCGACGGGCCAAGGTTTAAACAACTGGGATCTCACTTTTTCACTACACCAGCGGATGTTGCGGGCTCAAATATCACAAATCTGGTGAAATTCATCAGCAGCTTAAAGCAACTAATACAAACGTAAGTCACCATTCGTTGGTCGTCATCCTCAAATCCTCTAATTCAAGCCCTGGATTCTGTCTGGTTACTTCACCTTTTCTGCTCCCCTCTCCTTTCCCTGTATGGTATCACAACGGACAAAATTTGCATATTTTGTCCAAGTGGGCCATTCGCAAGGGCAGCCTAACCTAACCTAAAGTATAGAAAGATGTTGAAAATAAATAAATTGCGGGAAAATTTAAAGTTTTTTTTACAAAAATATACAATTAATGATAAAGTTAAGTAAAACCTTACATTGCGTTATTTGGAGTAATCCATTATTTCAAATAAATGTACATTTGGTATTTACGTAATTACCATGGTTCAATAGAAACAATTTTGTTGAAATGTTGAAGTTCATTATTGGAAAACTATATTCCCTGGGCTACCAGGAACGCGATTCATCGTGTCAGAGGGTCAGCGTATTTACATATTGACAACTTCTTGGCACTCCCAAATATATAATACTTTAAGTCATAAAATACCTTCGTTTTGTAAGATATTAAGTATGTGGCCACATATTTTTGCTCAAAGAATGTTGATAAAAACCGAATTGTGTAATAGAAAAGCCAAACAAAACTTACAAAATAGTAATACGAAATTCGCAGTAATGGGGGAATGCAAGTCACATACTTTGCTGGTGGCACAAATAATGTTGGTTGGCAGCAATATTTGGGCACAACTGCCAATATAAATGTAGTATGCAGACATAAATGCGAAAACGTATAAATACACATACACATATACACACACGTATACAAATCTTTTGAACAAATCAGCAATTTTTCCAAAGCGCATTCATCAATTACAAACACCCGACAGCATGACATGAATAGCAAAAGCAATTATATAAATATGTGGCCAAAAAGTCGAAGACAAAAAAGGAAGGAATAATCATCACATAACCAAAAAAAAAAGAAAAATGGAGAAAAACAAAATCAATTTAAATTTCATCGATGCACGAAAATGACAGCCATTGACAATGAGGGTAGACCGCAGCGGTCGAGGCAATGTCAAAGTAATAAATACAAAAATGTATATATGGAATCTACGTACAATATGCAGTACTGAATGTATGGTGCATACTCGTGAATGACCATGCCAACGTCAGGGTGGCAGAAGAAGCTGCGATAGCAGCCGTGGTTTTTTGAGTTCACAGAAATGGGGAAAGCGGCAGCAGCAGTGATGAAAAAAAATAAATTTATGCTGAGCACATACAATGCACAAACGCGCACACACACATACATATATAGTTGAATGCTGTTTGTGGCACAACAGCCATTGGCATTTGTAACTCCACCAGCACCAGCAGCAGCAGCGAAACGCGCAATAGACGCTAACGACGCCGAAAGTAGACAATTGCATAAAAAGACCGAATCGCTCAGTCGGTCGGGCACGCAGAAGTGCAATACAAGTCGTACTTATAAAGCGCTGGCATTGCGAATATGTGTGTGTGTGTGTTTGTACTATAGGCTCCTTAGTTTTCTGGCAAGGCGTAGACGGTAATTTACAGCAATGCCAAACATGTTGCTGAATCGGCAGCGGGGTGAAGGAACTTTGTTGGTGGCGTACACAAAGCACGCACACAGACACACTACGGCATAAAGTTGTCTTGCTATGCCATGCCCATTTCCACATTCTTAGATGCGTGTTGTGCGTTCATATTGTTGCAGCGCTTTACTTCCGCCGGATAAGTAGTTAAGTTGCCATAATAAAGCCAAATATGTGGTGTTCATTAGTTGTGGTCAGCAGCGAATCGAAGTTGTTGGCAATGCGCTCGACCAATTGTGTTGTAAATAATAGACATAATTGTGCAGATAACTGTATTATAGAGTGAGGTATGCGACTAGCACGTACTAATCGTTTTTTTTTCTTGTATGTCTTTGCGCTTGCGTACTTTGGGCTTATATTTCCTGTTTCTCGGGGTGCAAACAAATTTAATTTTGAGAGCCCGTTAAACAAAAAAAATTATATGAAAAAGGTATCATATTATAACTTGTAGACAGACGATCCATTTTGGCTTGCTCATTTGTCATTAAATCATAACTACCTCAAGTGACTGCGCTTTTATTTTAGAATATAATAATATACAGTAATATACAATATTCCCTCTAGAATTCTTCGCCATTCGGTATTCTTTAAAATTGGTTTTTCTAGAAGTATTTATCATGTCAAGTCTGCCATATCTAGAACTTCTGCTAAACTAACCCTTTTTGTTTGGTTTTTAAATGGAAATACTTTATTTGTAATCTATCTTAGAATACAGATATTCAGCAAAAGTGATCTTATTACCTAATGACAGCATAGTATTTACACTGGTGCAAAACTACATAGAAAACTATAGAATTTTCTCTTTTTACAATTCTTATGCATATTTTATGTTATTAGATTTAATTTTTACTCGAAAATTGTATAACTTACTTCATGTATAACTTACATATATAAGAATTTTAAAATTTTTTGGAGCATTTTAACAATTTCATATTTAGCTCTTTTTTTTTTTGTTTTTTTTATTATTATTATTAAATTGACAAATTTAAAGGAATGGCAAGTCTAAGACATGATTGCGCTTTAATCGCCTAATTTCATTCGTTGTTTCCAACAAGCAAATAGCATTTGTGTTTACATGATTTGACAATCGTTCAATGTATCTCTTAGAATATACTGAGATTTCTTTCTTAACTTTAAGGTAGTAGTCTGGTCAAATACTCATGTTTTATAGATATTTTTTAGGAATTTTTTTTTAAAGCAATTAAAATGCGTCGTTTTGATTTTATAATATGTTGTTATTGACATAAAAAAGTATAGAAAAACAATTTATTTTTGATATATTTTTTTGTAGTAGTGTGGCACCAAAGTAAGCGTCCTAAAAAACAAAAATTCCTAGAAAATATCTATAAAAAAAGCAATCAACTCAGAAACCGAACAAACAACAGCAAATGCAGAACCTCAATTCGTGGTACAGATATACAATTGATTCTTATAATCAATTAAATGCAAAAAAAAGAATGGGAATTGACAAGAACCACATGCCTGTCCGTAATATACAGCTTAAATGTTTATTTCTGGTAATTTAAAATAAAAAATATAAAAACTTCAATAGTAGTTGGAATTAAAAGGCGCGAGTGGTGGCCTGCAGTGGCTATAAGTGAGATATGTAAGTAATTAGTAGAGGGTAGAGGTTTAAATAGGCAGATAGTAAGGAGTGAAAAATAAAGCAACAAAACACAATCAAATTAAAGTCATTTATTTGCGCGCGCAAATATTTTAATATTAATTACACAGGCGGAAAGGACAACGTGCAGCTCAATGCGACAGCTGTGGCCGAAGCTTAGCTACATAAATATTATACATACATGCATGCATACATATATACATTTACATGCAAGAATGTGTAGCAACTGCAGCGCCAACTATACATTGACATTCTTTGCCACCGCTTGAGCTAAAGCATAATTGGGAGTCTGCTCGTAGGGCTGGAATTAAATATGGCTTAAAGTTCAACCACTGCGGTACGCATGTGGACGACTCCTTCGAACGATCGCAAGGAGCAGGCATAGATGAAGTGGACATTGACGGCTACAAGCTACTATTTGCAGGCGCGAGCTTAGAATCTTATTTATATACATATGTGTGCATACATGCACACATACATACGTAAGCATGTTATATGTGCATATACAGATATGCACCGTAGTTATGTCGGTTCATAAAGCCAGATGCTGTGTCCGATAATTAACACCTCGCTGTGAGACGAAGTGTTGTAGCGAAATTGTTGCCATTTGGTGGCCTTCAATGCGAAATTAACAACAAACAGACATCCCTATATGTAGACAGCCATAAGTATGCACACACATACACATGCAAGCATATAAATATAAATGCTAAATGTGGTAAGTTGTTACAGATATTGCTTGTACCAAGAGTTTCTACCACTTGCAGGCTTGCCAAAGCTTTTTTTGCAAATCACTTTTTTTTTATTTTTCCTTTGATTTTTAGTTTTTATTAACTTTTATTCTGTTGATGTCATTTCATGTACTTTTGTCTGCAACATCCTGAACTGCGTTGTGATATTGATTTACACAGTTTAACGAGATAAATACATGTCATTGTTTGTTTTTGTTGTCTGTGGCATGCACTGCGTTGGTTTTATCTACAGTGATTTGAAATACTATGAACGCCTATGTTTATTTTTAGAATGCGCAGCGAATGGGTTTAAATGGGTGCGGATTTCTGTAGGTTGAAATTCTTGCGATCTGACGATTCTATGGAATTTGTTATTTGACGCAAATTTTCAGAATACGATTTTGTTTAAAGTGAAAAATGTTTTCAGGTAAACTTAATAACGTTCAAAGTCCAGAAAAGAGCTATGCTACAATTAACGGACTAGACGCTTTCAGTTTCAATTCTGAATTTGTACTGGACTTTGATGAACTCTTCAAGCCAAGCTTCGGTTATAGATCAAAAGGTAAAGAGAGATATTGAATGGCGGATGTTCCTGCGAAGCAAGGTGCGTCCAAGCTGGTGCGTTCTGGGAAGTACAGCACTTGATCGACTTATGGTTTGGATTTGGTGAGGTTAGGTTTTTTGACTGTCTTTTATTAGGGACGCACGGTAAAGAAGCAGCCCTTGCGCGCGGTATTATTACACGCATAAAGGCGACTCTATGCCGGCTTAGTATGGCATATGGATAATCCCTGCGTGCTCTTAACAAAGATCGAAAATGACCATCTCATGAAAATAGAGCAACTATGAAGTAGTTCCAAGATCCACTTCAGCATCCTGATATAGTAACTCTAGAAGAGTCTTGAAACGGATAGTGGCGTTGGAAACACGCACTGGTGATTTTAGGGATTCCCTTGACTGTGTTCGAAGCCTTTATGTGGCATATGTTAATTGCGAACTTCAACATAGAGAATTTGTGTATAGAAAATGGGGTGAGGGAGGGGTACAAAATATGGTATGTTGATAACTTAGATAGCTATGATCGAAATTGGTTCGGAGTCAATTAAAAAGTGTGTGCCCAAAAAAGTACATTGCCGAAAGTAAGAAAGAAGAATGAGGACGAAGTTTTTCTAATTGCGATTGCCCCTCGACATGCAATGGAAAATCTACGAGTGTATTTTCGACATAAAAACGCTCTTTATGAAAAACCACCTGCCATTGGGAGTAGACGTGAAACTGTAGGCCCCCCGATTTCTGGGACAGCATCAAGATGCACAAATAAGAGGAGGCTCAATTATATATATATATATATATATTAGAAATTTAAGTTAGAAGAAATTTGAAGAGGAGTAATAAAACTGTTCACCCCTATCTTCTTATTTATAGACTAAGAGTAAATTCATTACTTCATCAAGCGACGCAAGCTATTTTCTAATTATTTCATTCACCTAACACAAATGTCTGCAATTCTCAATGCAATTTGAAAAAATGAAACACGCTGCAGGTTTTCCTACATACACACCAACCGCTGCTTGTAAGGTACTGCGTAAGAGTCCTTTTGTGCCATTATGCCCATTTGTTTCAATAGCCCGTCGAACGTATATGACCTGGGATATTCTCTGCGCTCAGTAAACATACACAGCTGGGTCTAAATATGAGAAGTACAATATAATTGCTGAATATGTACGTATATAAATACCTTGAAGAATAGTTTCCCTTTTTTACTCTCGCAAGCTTTCATTTCTTCTTTCTAGAATAATTTACATTCTCTCTAAGTAACACGTTATCCATAGCTCTTTTGTGTTCTGTATATATATGTATTTATAATTGCGCGTACATCCTTTTTGGGTGTTTGGCCGAGCTCCTCCTCATATTTGTGGCGTGCGTCTTGATGTTATTCCACAAATGGAGGGACCTACAGTTTTAAGCCGATTTCGAACGGCAGATATTTTTTTATGAGGAGCTTTTTCATTGCAGAAATACACTCGGAGGTTTGCCATTGCCTGCCGAGGGGCGACCGCTATTAGAAAAAAACGGTTTTCTTAATTTTGGTGTTTTACCGAGATTCGAACCTGCGTTCTCTCTCTGAGTTCCGAATGGTAGTCACGCACCAAGCCATTGGTCTACGGCGGCCGTATACTGATACTGGCGGCCGTATTCTGTATACTGTACACTTTTATGGCACACATTTGTTTTTGTTGAACATTATTTACCTCCAACCAAAAATATTCTACCGGATTTTCTTCCCTTTATTAGAACTCATACTTCGATTTAAAATAAAAATAGGCCTATGATGAATTTTCTGTGTCACTTACACTGAGTTCTAAGCTTCTCTAATATCTTTCTTTTGGGAAATGTTGTGTAGAAATCCTGAAGCACATGGAAGGGAAACGATTTAAAAATCGAGCTGAACAAGTTTTATTGGTTGTCGAAAAAGTCTTAACTATGACGATAATTAGAATGCACGTATTTTTTTGATCACAGATAAATTCAGTGCTTGATTCTTGTACTTTAATGTTTATTGATGTTTGACGTCAATAATAACATAATTACACACACACATGACCATAGGAGTGGAAATACAAGTTATTGGCAAATTGCACTTGCAGAACAACAACAATAAGCGCGTAGCGAACAACCAATCGAAAACAAAAAACTTGGCCACTAAAATAATAATAAATAAATCGCAAGCGTAAAGAGTTAAGCAGTCAAACTGTGAAGTTGAACAGTCAATTGCCAAGTGGCTGAAGGGGGAGCAAGCGCTTCTTCACAAGCGAACTGTTCGAAGCGAGCTGGCGACCACCTTGATTGTTTCATTGTTTGGTGTACAGTGAGCAAGTAGCAAGGCATGCACAGGCGGGCGTGTGAGCCTCTGAAGTTGGCGCACAGGAACTGACGACAGACGCGTCACCATGAACCCGAGCATGGCCAATTTATTTTGCTGCTGCTGGTACTGCTGATACCCAATATTTTCTTGCTTGACTTTTGTGCCTACAAGAAGGCACATTGTTATTGCTGCACTGTAGTGGCATTCTGTGTGCGGCGAACACATGTATGATGGCGGACATTACACGCCCATAAACACATTGAGAATTTATTGAATTGGCGGCTTATGCGGCGGATTCTTGCAACGTGCGCACTTGGTCAACATGCTGGCGGTCACCTGGTCAGCTGGTGAGTGGTAAGCTGGCTGCAAGCGCGTTGGTGTGATAGTGGGCAGTCAAAGGCGGCGCACCTATGCATACTCGTACATACAAAGAGCATATCTCCTTGTAGTGGTTTTTCTATATTTTTGTTGTCATTGTTTTTTATTTTAATTTAATTTTATTTTTTGCTTGACTTACTTTTATTTATTGCCTGTTTATTGCTTTGTTTTTGTTTGCTTTCAACTTTATTGTAAAGCAATTAGTTGTATTGCTCTTTATTGTAGCTTTAGCTGTTGCATGTTGTGGCATTGAAAGCATGGCAAATCAAAGAGATTTGGCTCTGGTTTTCAAGTGCTACTTTTCTAGTTTTGCTCATTTCTTTATAAATATTTTATCTGTTTATTTGGTTTTGGCGTCTTAAGGTGAATTCCATTTGAGTTAAGTTGTAGGTGGCTTTGTAAAACACAATAAGTGGTACGTGTTGCTGTTTTGCTGATGTGTTGCTTTGCATGATTTCCGTGTTTTATATTCAAAAGCTAAAGATTTAAGTGATAAAAATTGAAAGAAGTACATAAAAAGTAAAAGGGTATAGATGCAAATTTGTAATGCACGGAAACGGAAATTTAAAAAATGTAAAAAAAGAAAAAATTTTATTATCATTGTCAGTTAGGCGATAGATGTTTGTGTACGTGATGTAGTTACATTTAATTTTTTACTAAAAAGCTAAAATTTGGCAGTATAAACTTAAACCCTTTGTTCATAGCGGGTGGATTGGATAAAACTGAAGATCCCTCCAATAGCAGTCAAATGCCCGTAAAAAATGGAGGAGAAGGTTAATATAAGACGTGTTATAGGATGAATGCCCCAATTTCACAATTAAATACATATACACCTATGCATATGCGGATAGCAGGAAAGCCTGTAGTCACGGAGGTCCACCTATGCATATACGTCTTCGTGATTGACAGTTCTCAACACATAACTCAAATTAAGTCATTATCTATAACACAGCCTATTGATTTGCTTTCACAATCCATGAAAGTTTGTATAAAGTTTAAGTTTCCTGATTTCATGAGGAGGTATTTTTAACTCTAAACGATCTCTTTTTTGTGAGTGGAAATTAATCAAAAAAAGTGACAAAAATCAACGAATTTTTAAATTCACTTTTTAGATGAGTTGTTTATTTAAAGTAGTTATATTAATTAAAATTGTTTGGTATTATATCCACACATCAAAGTAGTTTTTTTATTATTATACATGAATCAATATGCGTAATGGAGCAGAAAATCTTGTCACGCAAAAAAAAAAAATATATATATTTTTTAATTTTAATTTATCGGCTTTTGGCTTTATCCAGATTAATAAAATGCTTCTCATGTCACAACCAGCTTGCTTAATTTTCAATAGATTTTACAATCTTAATATACTTGAAACTCTTTGCGCTCTATTTAAGTTCCGGGTGAATGATTGCTGTCTAGATTTATCAATCTGTCGCCATGTCGCTAGTAATTTGCCGCGCACTTAGTGTAGTGTTGACACAAAGCGCTGGCAGTGCGCGTGCTGCTAAATTTCAAATCTTTTGACGTCAGTTGACCCTCTATTGTATGAATGTCGCCTTTCTTGTTTGAAATTTAATACACAATTTTGTGGTTCTCCTATGCAAATATTACAAGTGTACACATACATATGTATAGTAATGTTCAGCGTAGGTGGTTTGGTTGAATCAGCGCATATTTTATAAGCCAACTATTGCCGTCATTTACTGCAAATATTTTACACATTTTTATAACGTGCGGTAAATTAAATATTTTAATCCAGCTTTAAGTAATTCAAAGATAATTTTGTTTTCAAACTAAACTGTGGTAGTGTGCACTTTGGATCGACTACAGATGCAAAACCCACGCTTGCTTTGATCTTTGTGAATGGCGTGAATATCAGAGCAACATCTGCGATTTTTGCTTTCAGTTTGAGGTGATGTGGTTTGCCTTGAAAATTTATTTTGCTAATCTTTTCGAAAGATTGAGTCAGTCGAATATTACTTGGGAAATCAAATATTGCGTTAAAATATGGCTTGAAAATTAAATTTTACTTATAAGCCCTAAACATAGTTTAGATTGGTAGATAAAAGTTTCTTTATAGATTTCCAATAATATTGAAATATTGCTATTTTTTCATAACTTGAAAAATTTTGCTTGAATTAGTTACCTCAATTGTTGTAATTACGTATTAATAATTTATGGAAACTTAGTTATAAATTCTTTTAACTCATATTAAACGATCTCTATATAGTTATAATAAATATAAATTAATTTTTACTTAAGCCGAAGGTCCTGGCAACCAGTGCTTTAGTATTTAAGTGGAACAATTATTTATAATTGTTTTTCTTTTAAATAAATAAATAAATAAATAAATAAATAAAAAAAAATTTATGGAATTTTATAGTAACTCTTTCTAATTCTTTTCCTAATATATTTCCGTAGCGTTCTTAACCTGTAATCCTCCCTTGCTCCCTTTTTATTTCATTCGCACACCGTTTTTTCTATTTATGCTTGTTTTTACAGAATTTCGGTCTCCTATTCGTTTATTTCATCTATTTTTTACCCTTTCGTTATGTTTCCTTTGTTTGCTCCCTTATCTTTTTTTTAATTTTTCTTCTTATGCTTTCATCAAAAGTAAGGATTAGTTGCAGTAAATTTATCCCTTAAGCCACCTTCGCAGTTTCTTCTATATTTTGTAGAAGAACTTCCCCAAACCTCTTTTCCTTTCCTCTTCTTTTTCCTTTTCCTTCTGCTTTTCCTTTTCTTTTTCGTTTTCGTTTTCCTTTTCCCTCTCCCTTTCCTTTTACTTTTCCTTTTCCTTTTCTTTTCCCTTCTGCTTTTCTTTTTCCTTTTCCTTTTCCTTTTCCTTTTCCTTTTCCTTTTCCTTTTCCCCTTCCTTTTCCTTTTCCTTTTTCTTATGCTTTTCCTTTCCTTCTGCTTTTCCTTTTCCTTATCCTTTTCCCCTTCTTCTAAATTTTAAAGGGTTATCGTGCTTCCATTTCATATTGATATTTTGAAAACTAATTTTTTATTAATTAATTTACATATTAAAAATAATTACATATATATTTTTGCTTGATACGCTAAATAAATATATTTTTTCTACCACTTCAATGAATTCAATTTATGTACATATATCTAAGCTTGTTCCTCTATGCTTGTTTTCGCCTGCATCTTCCATAGTTTATAAAAAATTTGTAGCTTGAGTCTTTTGTTCTCACAAGTGCTTCACTTTTCCAATTAAATTTACATCAAAGCAAATCAAGTGACCAGCAACATAACATCATCATCAGTAACATGCAGCATAACAACAACAATAACCCATACATGACAGTAAAAAGTAAAAACGAAAAGGGGAAAACATAAAACAAAGCACAAAAAAAGCAGAAAATTGCACAAAAATAGAAGTCATTGGTCGCCAGCTTCAGTAGCAACCACATTACAACTTGATTAAAAAAGTCTGATGCATAATTAACACCATAGCGGTGTACAGAAGCTGTACAGGAACAGCAGACAGGCAACAGAAGCGCCACCAACGCCTTCAGGTGTAGCAACAAAGAGCAACAGCAAAATGACGAACCACAGGCGCAATCAACTGTGTGCTGACCAGAGCAGCTGGCTGAATTCATTGGAATTATCAACAGCAATCAAAGGACAACAATTACTTGGCAAGAGTGATGGCCAGCAGAGAAAAAAACCAAGTAGCGACAAAAACATTAAATAAAACACATATATATACATAAGAGCGAAAGAAAACTAAATAAGCGTGTGCAGAGTATCAAGACAGCACTTGGAATTAAATAAATAAGAAATTAACGCCATACGTAGATGTTGGCAGGCATTTGAATGTGGAATTCGCACATAGGTGGCGATAGTAATATAACAATGAATATAAATTTGCTTATGATTTTAAGACCTGCAACAACACTAAACCCACACCATTTCGGGGACAACAGCTGACGCGTGGGTTAGACAGCATTAGATTTTGCCGCTTTGATATCCACTTGATTTAGTCTATGAGATACGTGCTATCAGATCAAGATCTCGTTTCCAAAAAAAATGTGAAATAAAATTTCACTGACAGGCTTGTCTGAAAATATTCAAAAATTCTCGCTGAGATCGGAATTTTTTATTTATATTAATTTTAATTATAATTATTTTGAATGAAATATTGTGATTGTGTGGCTTTATTAAAAAGAACCACGCAGATGTAGTAATACGTATGCCAGGCAAGATATTGCCTATGTATGCAACTAGCTCAAATTTCTCACATGAAATCTTCAGCACACTGCTTCTATAAAACTTCTTTCTCAACTGCCTTCATTCCATTTTTCACAGTGCACTGTGAAAGTTATCATTGCATCGTGATTACACTATTTGCATGCATACAGCGTAAGAACAAACCACTGAGATTATAGCATGGGCCAAACTGCTTACCAACCTACCCATCTAGCCATCAATGTATGTGCTCCTCCTATCAAATGTACACGCGTGTAATTTAATAATTGCGGTTCGCTGTGGAGTCGGGAGAGGAGCCAATTGACTCCTTGCACATTGATTCCTTCATTCATTTATTCCACCCAGCAACAGAAGAAGCGTAAGTATGATCACTCAGAAGCACAGAAACAAATTTACATGTGGCTTTTTTTCTTCTGGATTTACTTTCGGTCAGACAATCAGCTTCGTCTAGCCACGGCGAGCAATGTAAAGCAGTTTCTAGACAAGCAAATTGGCGATATAGAACAGCCGGCGCGTGCATAAACTTTTTTGTAAGTGCCTGCAAAGGCTCTTTGGAACAAATGAGGAGCTAAAATAACGTCCGCTTGCGTTACAAACCGCATTCGATGCAGCATGTAAACATATGTAAATATTTTCTTATGCACGCATAGTTAATATTTACCTCATGCATGTGGACTAATTGAAATTCTAAATAATCATTCACGAAAATTAATATAAACAAAATGAATTTAATGACAATATTACCATAGAGGAGCCCTAATGAGCAGAATTTAGCAGTATGAATTTTGAAAATTAAGAAAGTTTGCTATACTTAATAGACAATTTAGCTCTTTCGATACGAAGTCAAATTAGGGCTGAAAAGACTGATGCTTCATAAGCCTTCCGCTGTTCTGCGATGTGAATCACTTACCTTTGATCAAATTCCTTTGTTAATATGAGAATGTATTCGATACTTGAAATAGGTATCAATTCAATTTGTTGAATCAATTGCATTATTTTGATATTAGCATCAAATAAACTTTTGGATGAGATTGCTCGAAATTTGAAATATAAATCTAGTTTTTATGTGCATCAAATTTATTTTTCGAGTGGGGTTCCCCCCGCATTTCTAACACAAATACAATTATTTTAATTTCTTTAAGGGGTTATATACCTTGTGGTCCGGTGAAATTAGCGAAAGTTGGGTTTTTTTTAAAGATATGTAGCAATAATTTTATTGTATAAAAGTTTTTATTATTGGATATTACAATGTTTAAAGAAAAAAAAAGGCTTTGTTTGTGTAAAAATATTTAAAAATGGCGGAGTTATGGCGTTTTCCCCCAAGACCCTTTTTTTGGAAGAGGCTTGCGGTGGACGCGATTCAAGTCCACCAAGTCAACTGAAATCAAAAAATCGAAAAGATTTCATTAGTATAGGGTTATATCTTCTTAGTGAACGATCAATATATTAAATATTTTGATTTTTGTGAAAATAGGAACATGTTTTTAAAAAACTCCACTTCTACAGTCCTAAAATTGGCATTAAAAAATTCATATCTGCAAAATAAAAATTTATACATAAAAAGTTGATCGTTCACTAAGAGGCGACATCAATTACGAACAATTTAAAAAAAAAATTATAAAAATCGGTTGAATAATTTTTTTGCAATCGCGTCCACCGCAAAAGCATTTTTGGAAAAACACGTTTTTGAGATAATCGCGTTTAAAGTTTCAAGCGCCGCATAAGGCCGTACGCTCAGGACGTGACGACGCACAATTTAAAACGCTGTAACTTTCGATCTATTGCTCAGATCTCTATGAAATTTTTGGAAAATGTTCTCAAGGGATTGTACTTTACGATAAAGAAATAAAATTTATTTTGATTTTTTTGAAAAACACAAGGTATATCACCCCTTAATAGACAATTTAGCTCTTTCGATACGAAGTCAAATTAGGGACTGATGCTTCATAAGCCTTCCGCTTTTCTGCGATGTGAGGCACTTACCTTTGATCAAATCAGTTTATTAATATGAGAATCTATTCGATACTTGAAATAGATATCAATTCAATCTATTTAATCAATTGCATTATTTTGATATTGACATCAAATAAACTTTTGGATGAGATTGCTCGAAATTTGAAATATAAATCTAGTTTTTATGTGCATCAAATTTATTTTTCGAGTGGGGTTCCCTCCTCATTTCTAACACAAATACAATTATTTTAATTTCTTTAATAGCTGCATTTTTTTTTTAATTTTTATGAATGCTTAGTTCTGTTTTATTCATTATTTAAAAAGCTTAAATAAATTATTACGATGCATTTTGTGTAGATAATAACCAAAATGACAAATTCGAAAGACGCTTCAGTTTGCCAAAGCTCGATCGCGCAAATACTAAATTTGATGCAATGCATTTTGTTGATATTTTGTTATTTAATTTTTAACTCTAACTTATTCATTTTTTAGTACTTTGAGCGGCAACGGCAATTTTTCCTATAGAAGCAATTTTTCCTAATTGATTTAAAATTGTGCCAATAACAAACATATCCCTGCAATAAAGAGAATAACAGCAAAATCGCAAAATCGCAAACAAAAAACAAGAAGCAAACCAAAAAGTGGTGCACAGCGACTCTTGTTGCATGCAACAAATGCTTGGAATGCCAGCACGGCAGAGTCCACTAGCCGCCAAACGTATGAAATACATGCAAAAAGAAAATATGTAAAAGCAATAATAGTGGTAGAAATTAAATAAAATTGTGGAAAGAAGAAAAATGAAAATACAATTAAGAAGATATGAGTAATATCAAACTGAAAGCAGTGAAAACCAGCAATTGCCTTTGTTTGATATCGTTGCTCAAATAATGATTGGCGGCAAACATCGCTGAGGTGATGTAAAGCCATGCACCAAAGAACTACTGAGTCGCTAAGATAATGCTAGCTGATGCTGTCGCCCAAACGCAATCACACTCCATTACAAATGTGTACGTGTTTATATACATATAAATAGCGTACAACACAATCTAATCTTGAATTGTTGCGCTTCTTTTCGTTGATTGCGGTGACGAGTTTTTGCGGCTAGCGCATGTTGTTTTGTGTTTTCTACTCACCTCATCTCCAGATTTCTATTAAGCCATTGCTGCTGCCTCTTTCTTTTATTTCTCTTTGAGGCACATGTATGTGCACATATGCAAATGGTTGAAGGAATGATGTAAGTTTTTCGCGAGGTGAGTGCTAATATAACCTCAGAAAAATATTGTGTGGCTCGCCCGCATATTAGAATATTATTAGTATGAACTGTTCTTTTGTACTACGAGCATTTATGCTGGTTTTAGCCCCGATATGCTTTTCTTTTGTTTTATTACTAACTATTGACATTTGCAACGGAAAATTTCTGATTTTTGAAAAAGATCATTGGCTGCTAAAAGGGTAATGGAAATTATAAAGATAGTGGTAATAGTAATTATAATCATAATTTTAATGGTAGTAATAATGATAATTATAATGGTAATAATAATAGTAATGGTACTGAGTATGGTAATGGTAATGGGATTTATTAGTGAAGGCAACAATTATGATACTTATCATTTTTTGCTAGTCTTTGTCCATTTTGCTAGTCTTTTGCTTGCCAGTCTTGAAAGAAATACTTATATGTAGCT
Source organism: Anastrepha ludens (assembly GCF_028408465.1). Classification (NCBI taxonomy): domain Eukaryota; kingdom Metazoa; phylum Arthropoda; class Insecta; order Diptera; family Tephritidae; genus Anastrepha; species Anastrepha ludens. The sequence goes on from NC_071501.1 coordinate 63,544,317, forward strand.
ATTACGGTTATGTAATACATTTACGATCCACTTCTAATAAAAAAGTAGATTTTTTCACATATCTAGCCGATCTAAATTACTTTAAATCGAATGTAAACCCGTCTGAAAACCTAAAATAAACTTCACACCTCAAATTGTCTCTCCCATGCAGTCGAACATTTTAAAACTAAAGACTTAAGCATTAAACTTGTTTGCTTTGTTAGCGCACTTTGTGGCGAATGCTATCTCACGACGGCAAAAGTAGTACACCAACAATGGTCAAACGCATTAACTATTGACCATACAAATAAACGACTCAATGCCGTTTCTTGCTGCACAGGCTGACGCCATCGCCAACGCTGTCACCAATGGCGTCGCCACTGATTCTGCTACCGTCTATATCTCTGCCCCTCCCGCTTCCACAGCCACCGCTACCACCACGACCACTACATGACATAATCAGGGTGGGCGAACTCTTTGCATTTTAAGTGCGATCGACCAACCAGCTAGACGACCACATAAGCTACGAGCCAACAGAGCAGTGAGCGCACAGCAGTGCAAAGTTAAAATAGAAATCAACAACTACACAAAGGCTGCAAAACTAAACTAGAAAATAAATCAAAAGAAGCAATAGTGTTTGACAAAAACGAGTTGACGCACAGACAGACAGGTCGCTGCCAATAGACAACAACAAGAAGGCCAATGTGCGCTAACTAACCGACTAAGTGTTTGACTGAGTAACTGGTTGACCAACTGCCTGACGGAGGCGAATGTACTATGTTTAGTACAAAGCGGTTAGTATGAACGATAGGCACCTCAAAAATTGAATGCTGACTCTGGAAACGCGACGAAAAGGGGGTGAGGAATAGGAGAATAGGCTCTTAAGCGGCTTAGAAGAATTAATATAGTTGAAAAAAGAAGAAAAAAAAGATACGCAATAATCGAAAACCAGCATTTTAAGTCAATAAGGCCGAACGTAAAACCATCGCAGACACCGTTAATTGGCCGATAGTTTGGCAAAATGCTGCAAACACCACTCATACCCCTCATTGGTAAGGGGATACATGTATGTGAACAGGCAAATTAACGAACATGTAACAAGTATGTAAGCAATAACCGATAACCAGTTGCAAACTGGTAACAGTGAACAGTTATTGTGCTGACGTATTGACCGGCCAACTATGTGGTAGTAAAGAGAAATAATTGCTGGGAATGCTGGAAAATCTGTGGCACTGCCACACTACAGTTGCCTGTACTGTTCAGCCAATTTTTGTTGCACTAAATGTGACTCATAAATTTTTCGTGGCATGTTGCATTGTTAATGCGTGTGTTTTTTTTATTGATTTTGCTGTTATTGTTGCGCTCGCTGGCAGCCTGTCAGTCAGCCTCGCTTATAAGCGCCGGATTACTTATAACGTGCAGCGTTTAAGTGGCTTAGCAAACGTGTAGACTGGTATACGTTGTAATACTCAAAAAGAAGAAAGAAAAAATAACAAAAAATAAATGGTAAAGGTAGTTGGCTTTAAAGCTGATAAAAATTAAAATAAAATTGGAAAAAACCAAATTGTAGAATATCGCGTATTAAGCGCTTTTTAAGTGGCGGCTCAAAATTCAGGGTCTTTTGGTGCATAAACAGATCTTTGTGAAAAAATCGCAAAAATATATCGGCAAGTCGTGAACAAAATATTTTGCACACAAAAGTGGTGGGGCAACTTTTTAAAATAGCGCCAGTACTACAGCGTATTTGTGCTTTCAGGCAACGCTTGTTTTCAGGCGCTTAAGGGGATTAAGTTAATAGAGGCATACAAAAACCAAAGTGTTTTTAGTGGATGTGTTGATTTTTAACTTGCGAAAGAATTGGTATTGTATAATTTTTTCATTCCTAATGTAACTTGTTAGAAAAATCCAAAACAACAAATAAAAAAAAGATACCAAAGAAAAATTCAACTTAATTATTTATTTAATATAAATAATTTATTTATTGCATTAATTATAAATAAAATATAACCTTAGGGTTTGGTATTTGATATTTGATGCCCATAAATTGCTTGTAAGCGATCGTAACCGAGAGTCTTTTCACATGGCCTGGTATTAATAGTTCCTGCACTCGATTCTCACAGCGCACATATGACATCGAAACGTTTATTTTAAAATGACAAGGGGGGCTATGTTACTAATTTTTTTCTATATAACGAATGCTCCAAATTTTATTTATGTGGAAAAAACTAAAATAATCATAAAATCAAAGCTATTCTTAACTATTTCAAGCTTGCAAATTATTATAAGAAAATTTAATGGGTTCTTAAGCTGCATACTCGAAATGTTTGTAAAAGTTCCGAATTAAGTTTCAAACTTTGAGGTATATTAAACACACATAAAATAAAATTTAATAGATATTAAAAAATTTGCAATATTTGGCGCACTGTTATTGTTGTGACGAAATATTTAAATGATTCAAAATTTCATAGATATAAAATTTCAAGTAAATTATATCTCCGAGGTTGCAGTACTTTTATAAAAATGAAACTCCACATGAGGCACGTGAGAAATTTCGCTTAGAATTACCTCAATACTTATTTAGTCAGGGAATTGTTAAAGTTTATTACCAAATCAATGCCCTGCTCGTCAAACATTCTGTGTAAGCGTTCATTTTATTGACTTCGTGACCATCCTGCAGAGTTCGTGATCCTCGTTTAACATTCACATCTAAGACACTTAGATCGATAGCAGATGAATCAGTGTCTATACGGTAGAGCAACTTAAGTTCACTCAAAAATATTGTTGTCACTTGGGGCTACGGACGATTGCTGCTTTGAAAGCTGACGATATTCGCAATAATCATGAAATTGATACCCATTTTGGTAATATAATTTATTTCAAACTATTTTTTTAATTTTTATTTCAAAGCACAATCACTCTTAATGAATAAATGACCGAAATGATTTATTTGATATAAACCTGTGGCCTTCTATTGAATGGTAGCTGTCATTTTGTTGGAGAAGGAAAGCTGGAGAGATTTTTGTTCTTCGATCGAATTCAACAGAGATTCTGCGAGGCTCAGCCGTATTTTGTCCAAAGATCACTCAATGGCTTCTTGGGTCAAGAGGCCAGATGACACTTCGACTTTTACGGTCGAAGAGTCACAAGAACTTCTCTTAAGGGGGTAGTATGGTATTTTTTTTTTTCATTATTTTTTTTTTTTTTTTTAAATTATTCTTTAACATCTTAAGATTATTGTGTGAAAGTTTGAAGTGCATTAGAGTAAAATTGACAAAGACACAAAGGATTAAGTATCTACCTCTCCAACCGGATTTCACGCTGTAAAAATCTTCACAAATCTTTAAACGCGTTTTTCTCACACTTGCCTTTTTTACGGTCGGTGTCCACTGTAGATTCATATCTACTGCACCGATTCTTTTCAAATTTGGTTTTTTTGTTTCTTTACTTTATTCACGAGGTAATGACGTCGAGTTTTTTTTTTTTTAATTTTGTCATATTTTAAAACAACAAAGTTTTCAAGTTTTTTTTATGAAAAATCGGTGTTTTGACTTCAAAGCGCTTTAAAAAATGTAAAAAAAAAAAAAAAAAAAATTCGACGTTGTTACCTGCGAAACTTTATTAGCTGATGAAATCAATTTGGTTTTTTGATTTTAGTTGATCCAGTATTGAGTTCTGAGGGACACCGCAATAAAACTTTTTTATGAGACGTCCGCGAAGATTCGCTGCCACCAACTCATTTCTTCATAAAAATCAATGAAAATTTCACACAATATTCTTTAAATATGACTTTATAATGAAGTAATTTTAAAATTTTGAATAAATCAACTGTGTCGACAAAAAAAATTTCGAAATATATGCTTGTTTTACACCGAATTAACCATACTACCCCCTTAAACAACCATTTTCCGGGATGTAGCCATCACGATAACGATGTTGGGAGATATAATAGTCACAAAAGATAAGGTTGTATAGGCAAACAAATCATTTTCACCTTTCAAATCTCTAGGCCCTGACGGGGTTTTTCCCAAGATGTTACAGGAAACTTTTTACCAAGGCTGATGGAAATTTTCAAAGCGTGTCTAAACCTAGGTTATATTCCAATTAGCTGGAAACCTGTTAGAGTCGTCTTCATACCAAAGGTGGGTAGAAGGGGCCATGAATCAGCGAACGACTTTAGGCCAAGTAGTCTGTCGTCTTTCCTTTTAGAAACATTTGAACGGGTTTTAGATGTACACAGTAGAAGCTCGCTGGAGAGCTCTAGTATATCAATTTCACAACATGCAAAATCAAGGCAAATCGACGAAGTCAGCGCCTCACGAGGTAATACGAACAATAGAGGGGTCTCTAGCAAGCAAACAGTATACCATGGCATCTTTCCTTGACATAGAAGGCGCATTTAATAACGTTAGCATTAATGCTATCCAACGGCCGTTAATACACTTAGGGGTGGGAAATTGTATCAGCAATTGGATCATCTCTATGCTAGAAACCTGAGCTAAGATGGGTAATATCAATATAACTAAGAGAGTACATAGCGGTACTCCACAGGGAGGAGTACTATCTCCACTTCTCTGGTTATGCGTGTTTAGCAAAGTCTTAATAAAATTTAATGGAGGACGTTGTCCCAATATGATCAGTGGAATCATTCAAAGGGCGCTAGGCGAGATATCTCTTGCGCTACTGGCTGTGGCCTAAATTTAAACCCGCGTAAAAGAAAACTCATGCTATTTACGAGCAGATATAAGATATGAATCTTTACCCTTCCAAATTTTAATGAATTTTGGACTCCAAACTTAGCTGCAAATTAAACGACGAAGAACAAACTTGCTTAGTGAGAAAGAAAAGCTATAAAGTTTACGTTATTATTTTATATACAAATAAAGTTATTGTTGTTTGTATAATGCATTTCTTTTCTGTAATTTGTAGTGTAAATTAAAGCTCTCGTGCCAGAAACAAAAAATTGATTTCAAAATTTCATTTCGGAAACAAATTTTTAGATATTTATATTCGTCCTCTTGTTCTTGCGCCACAATTTTAGCGTAATTCCGACATCTTTTCCATTCGAAAAATAGTACATCAGAAGCCTAAGATTATGCCTAATTATATTCATAGTTCTTCATAAACAGAATGAATTTTTTTGATAATAATCAATTACCTCCTTGTACCACAAATTTTCTAAGCCACACATTTCTGCGAATGCTGCAGAAGCTCTTTCTGGAGGCGTATTTTGTTAAAGTTATTTTTTGCACCCGTCTTTAGCAGACTTTATATCCTCTTGCGGGAGTTTTCGGTAAACATTTTTAAGGTACTTAATCAGAACTGAAAGTGCATGATCTGTCGGCAACGGCTAAATGACTCGAGAGTACTCTTTTTAAATTTGCTTACAAATGAAATACAAAGTAAAATATTCTTTGTGTAGGTTAGTCCAGGACTTGAAAACTTTTTCTTATCTTTAAAACACAATAAACTCCATTTTTATTTTACTTTCTTTGTAATACTTTGGTGAATGTATTGGGCCGTACTGATGTTGGAAAAATGGCTATGTGTGAGTAATGTTGTTGTTGTGTTGTTGAGGTGGTTGAGCATTTCTGAGCTGAATATGCTCCTAATTAGTGACCAGCACCGTTTTACTACCACTATCTCGTGTGATGATGATTAAGGTGTTTTTTTTTTTTTTTTTTTTTCAAGTCAGATTCATTTAGTGAGGTTCAAGTATAGCAGCAAATCCTTTATCTCAATGTCTGAGATTTCCTTAACTTGCTGCAGGAAAGGCTTACCGAAGGATCGGAGTCGTGCCCTGGCTAGTCCCGGACATTCACATAAATAGTGGAAAAGACTTTCCTTCGCCCCTTCCGCTTGACAGCTTCTACAGATAGGATTGAAGGGTAGATTGAGTCTAGCTGCATGATCCCCTACTTTCCATATGTGAGTAATACTAAACAAAAAAATTCGTGCCTCGCTTTTTGACATGCCTGCGAATGTGAATTAGTCGAGAGCGAGTTGTACGATCTCCCTTAATGATCTATTGAATCACTCCTTTCAGCTCAACTAATTAGAGGCACGAAATATTGCACCTGGAATTTAAATAAAGATTCAGTAAAAACTTACTACTGAACTGATCAGCGGTGCATGTAAAAAAAAAAAAGAAGTCTAAGAATGGATTTCATAAGAATTGTGCTAATAAAAATTAAAAAAAAAAAATTAAAAACGCTAATATATTAGTTTTCGCTTCATTTTATTATGGCGCATAAAATTTTCTGTTGATAGTTATTTCCTTCAAGTGTCTCTTTAAAATATGATTTATTTTTAAGTAACAGCTTACCGCTAGTTTTCTAGGCAGCTAACCACTTAATTGGGATGCTAAAAAATTAAATTACCAATAAAAAAATCCATCTATTATTCAAAGTTAATATTCGGTTTTATAACAAGTTCCACACAAAAAAAAAAGCACAAAAAGAAAACAAAACTTAGGAAGAACTTTAATGATTTTTGATGATTTCTTTTTGGGACTGTTGTTACTAATTTTTACTCATTAAAATAGCTTTGAGTATTAGACTTTATTATTGATATTTACCCGATAATTTTTTATTGTTTTTTATAATAATTATCATGCAAAAAGCCCTAAAAGGAACGTTAATAGATTTATATTTTTTATTATTTTCTTTTTTTTTAAGCAATAAAAGTAGGTTTGAGTATTAAATTTTTTATTGATATTTATCTCATTATTTTTCGCTATAACTTGTCAGTAAATTAATTTCCTTCAATGCTTAGCTCTAGTTTTATTGGTAACCAATTTAATATCCAGTTTTTTTGACATTCAAAAGATCGAGATTTCGGCGGCGGTAACAATCATGAGGCCGGTTTGGCCGATATAATGGCACAACAAGAAAAACGAGAAAAATGGCACAAATAAACGTAAGACGCTTGAATGACATCATGTCTCTGTCGTGTTTTTTGGGGTGCAAAAAAGTCACTGCTTATTTTTGGCTTTGCAGTTTTATCTTGTTTTCTGATTTCAATTTGATTGCTTGTTTTATTTTATTTTTTTAATTTATACTTTTTCTGCATTTTGTGCTCTTGCCGAACTAACTACACCGCTGCTTTGGATCAAAAACTAAAATACTGGTAATTTCACTTTCGCTCTTACGTTTTCGATTTGCTTGAATACCCCTTTTTGGGCGACTGCTTCTGCCGCGGCTGCTGTGTCTGCTGATCAGAGTTTTTTATTTGGTTTAAAGAACTGCAAATTCCACAAAAAGGCAGTTGTATATATTTTCGGCAATCCGATGGGTTTTTGGAAGGTTTTACTTCTTTTACGTCTGCATTTTTTTTTTAATTTTTAGGAACACAGAATTAATTTATGCAATGCCAAATGCAGATTGACAGCGTCACGCAGCTGAAAAGGGTTACTAATCTTAAAACAATGAAAAAATGCGAAGATGTGAGACTGCAAACAGACAATCGTGTTGTGCGTGAAACCCATTTACTGTGTCTGCAACTCAGTTCGCACTTTGCATTTTATATATTACATGAGTATATTTTTCTTATTTTCTCACATTTTACTTCATCTTATTTTTCATCTCCTCCACAGTGACCACAATTTTTGGCAATTTGGCTTTTTTAAGGTCAGCAGTGAAAGTTAAAATACCGCGTTGTAGCTCACACGCATTCTGGTCTTTTGGACGTCAGCATTCCTGCTGGTTTACTTTGACCGCAAAAATATTTTTTATTATTCTCTTTGATTATCTGACTTGGTTTATATTGAAAGTAATACTCAGCAAGACGCCCACTTGTATTGCAATCAAATCTGCAGCGTTTGAGCGGTGCAGAGCGTAAATGACTCAACAGATCATAAGTTGAAGGTTTACAGCTCATCGCTACTGTTACACACCCACAGGCATACCAAATACCGATAAACCAAAAGTCAGTGTCTGACTTTCACATCATCGTAATTATTTGCCATTCATTAATTTGATTTTTAGCTAAATTTTTTCCGAATAAGGGAAACTAAAATTAAATTATAATAGGCAATAGAGCTCTCGATTCTATACGCACATTTTCGAGCAGCCCGGTAAGTACCCGCACCTTGTTCGACGTTCATTGAGCGAAGATTTTCGAACAGGAGCTCGAGTATATCGAGTTTTTCCGAGTAATTCTAGTAATATTTTGATTATTTTGACTTTCTTGGAGGCATTTTTTTAAGTTTTATGGATAATTTATACGAAATGTAAATATTTATTCACCACTTTCAGTTAACACATTAACTATAAAAAGAAACATTATATTTAATCAATAATCGTCTATGTATTATATCTTATGACTGACTCCCCATAGGGATAGCTGCGGCCACTAGATACTAATTTCCTGATCGCAGAAGACCCGTAAAAAATCCATGCGCTTAAAACAAAAAGCAAACAATAAAATTGCTTTTAAGAAACTGTGCTGTTCCTGTTCAAGTTGTGGTACATACTTTTGCCCTAATAAAATTAAGGGGTTTCCAATAACAGGTGTTATGAATGATGGTTTGCGCTATCGAGAGATGATTAACGATTTTTTATGGCCGGAATTGGATGGTATTGATCTAGACAACGTTTATTTTGAGCGAGACGGCGCTATGTGCTACACAAGCAACGACACCATTGATCTGTTACAGGAAAAGTTTCCGGACCGTGTTATCGCTGGAAGAGGGAATCACAATTGGCCACCGAGATCTTGTGATTTAACACCGTTTTTCATTGGAGCCACATGAAAGAGGAGATCTACGCCAACATCCCAGGGTCAATTCAAGACCTCAAAGTTGGAATTCGTGAGGCTACCGAGGACATAGGGAAGCCACTTTGCAATTCGGTTATGGAAAATTTCATGAAAAGGATATTGTCCTGTAAGCGTGGTCGTGGTGGTCAGTTGCCTGATGCTAGTTTTCACTATTAACGGCATACCTTCCTCTTTAAAATGAAATAAACATCAGATCATTTATATTAAAAAATAGCATATTTCTTTGAATATCAAATTAAAACCTCTTATTAAAAACCCTTTACTTACAATTATACTAAATATGGATCACAACACTAAGATACTGTTAAATAATAAAAAATAGACCATATTTAACTAAAGTAATATAATTGAGAATATTAAATGAGGCGGAGTTGTCAAAACTTCTTTTAACAAACTGCACTTGAGTACATCTCTTCCTTCAAGCATTCAGAAGACTTAAGCAGCGAACTTGCACCACGCAGATATCGATTGTAATAAAATATTTCTAAAAAGGTAAATATAAAGGAGGGAAATTGCATTTAAGTAAACCGAAAAGCCACTTCACTAAAGCCAATTAGTCGTTGACATTCTTAAATTTTAGTAATTCCTTTTTGTTTCGATCATGGTAGAGACAAGTAAGACTACAGAACTAATATACTATACTATAATTTTACTGATGTATGCGGAGTTTTTCAACCGTTCACATGGCTCTCATTGTTATGTTGATTTACTTGCAATACAGGGCTTTGTTTCTGGCTAAAGACTGTCTTTTCAGCAACAATCAAATTTGGTTTTATGATTGGACTCTTTCTGGTTGATTTGAGAATAGTTTTGAGGTTTTGGGGCAAAATTCTGACGTATGCTATACTTTAGAGCACAACTTTTTATTTCACTGTGATAAACTACATCTTTTGTTAGCTTATCCTCCAAGCGTGCACTCAGTAACGCGAATCTCTAATTTAGATTAAGGACAGAGATAAGAAATAAAATGAAGAAAAAGAGAACACAAATTTTGGAATATCATTAAATTTCATATTAAGGCCGGCGGGCCAATTAAAAGGTCAAAAAAATCGATTTTTTTTTTCCTGAAATCAATAGCTTAGATATTCAAGAACATGAGACACAAATTTTCATAGTTAAATTCCAAGTACAATATTTGCAGAGCTACAGAGCCGAGCGTAGTGCGGCGTCGAGCAACCGTGCGCTTATTGTTGTAGTTTGAAGCGCGTTTTCTCGGCTCTTCATTTTCACGATTTTACCTAATTTATGTACACGATTGCAAAAAAACCAAACGAGCTATCCATTTCATTCAAAATGCGTTATCATCAGTATTGTTTTCTCTTCTATGTGAACTAAAAAAAACATCCAAAAACTTTTTTTAAGCGACTTTTTTACCCAGTTGATGAGTTTTTTTTTTCCTTGAAAAACCACTTTTTTTTCTACCTTCCCCAAAAATTCGAATTTTACGTGTTTCTCCCAATTTTCTTAGTTCACATCGAAGATAATTACATCAAAATTAATAATCTTTTTTTTTTTTTGTTTTCAGATGAAAATTGCAAGTTGTATCTTGTACAGAAGTTGGATACTTCAGTGGCAAGGCGCTCTGGGAATCTATTGATAACTCGGCTTACAATATATTGTTGGAGATTGTACACATTTTTTTTTTAGTTCAAATATATATTAAACTATCCCCAAAACTTCATTTGGCTAATTGTTTTTTTTCTCATCCTACAACGCTTCGCGAAAACTACTGAATTTAGGACATCTAATTGGCCCGCCGGCCTTAATACAGACTTTGTTTGTTCATATAACCAATTTTAAACTTACCAATAAATGTTTCAGCTTAAAAAAATGCAATAGAAATTAATGAAGCTATTCCATTTTGAATAATAGATTTTTTGCAGCTCTTCTGCGATGCCCCACTCGCCGTGGCATCTGGTTAAGTGAGTGTTAAATGTAAAAAATAATAAATAAGCAAAAATCATATCTTTTTTTTTAATTTATTTCTATACAATTTAATTATTGTATGAACGTATAGCACATCGCAATATCAGCCTTAGAGGGTTTCGCTGGGAGCTAAAATTAATTGTGTAATAATATGAAATATAATACAAATCAGGCACGTCGAAGTAAAGAGAAAAGCAAAATAAATTCCCGATAATCTCAGTTTTTAATAAAATAAACTTAAAACAAACAATAAATTTACTTCATTATGTAAGTGGGAGTTACATATTTTGAAAATAGCAAACATTATAAAAATTGCATATTTTCGCTGAACATTATGGCATACGCAGTGAACAGAAATGAGGAAATAGAAGGAATATAGAATTTTTTTACTGTTTTTGTAACCATTTAAACCATTAAATTTTGTTAAGCTATAAAAAGGACTGAAAAAAGACTGAACTGCTAGCTTTTGAAATACATAACTGGGGCTCGCATCCTTTTGGGTTGGGCGTCTTGATGTTATTTCACAAATGGAGAAACCTACAATTTTATGTCGCTTCAAACATAAAATTAATATTATTTTTCGATGAATCGGAAATGAAAGTAATCATATATTCTCAATGAAATTTGGTACAAATACTACAAATATTTATACGTAAGTAAATAATCTCATATTTGCATAATAACAGAATGGGTTAGAGCATTTTTATACCAAGGGTATCGCTCTACTGCTCCACTAAGTTCGCACCCTAAGTCCAACGGGGTTTTCTTTACCAAATACTATCATACATATAGTGTAAACATCTGTCAAAGCATTTATTAACTACAAGCACACTTTTTTAATGAAATGCTGATGCTGATAATTAAAAATTTATTACAACAATCATACCCAAATGCTAGCGGTGGTGTGAAGAGAGAGTGAGAAGAGGGCGTGAAGTTGTAAAAGCAAGCAAAATGTCTTAGTGCCTGTATTAAAGATGTTGTAGCAAAGCGTTAACAAGTGGCGTAACGATTGAAATGAGAAATTAAAAAATTCCCAACAACTCAAACAAACCAAGCGAAACAAAAAAAAGGCTGGCAGACTGTTAAATATGAAATGGTAAAATAACAACGAGGCAAGTGAAAGTTTTGCACCTTCGTACAACTTTTTTTTAATTTGTATTTATTCCTTTTTTTATAAATAATTTTTTATATTTTGCAAAACATCTACTTCGTGGCTGAAAGGTAATGCGAAAAATCTCGCAAACATTTTTTCTTGCAAATTATCATATTTGAAGCCGGAGCTAACGTAAATGAGGTAAATATGTGAATCATGAGCAGAAAGGATGCACTAGAGCGAAGATAAGAGAAAAGTTGTGCAAAAATTGTGATATAGAAAATATTTAATTAACAAAATTTGGTTATAAGGGTCACAAGCATTACAAATACGACTATGCTGATTAACGTTAAGTTTATGGGTAGACAATATTAAATTATAATTGAAAAGAGGGGCAATTTGTTGTGTATATAAAAAATTTAGAAATAATTTAAGGCTGTCAGAGCTAAAGCTAATAAATTAGAATACAGCTCTTGGGATTTAGATAAGGATGGAAAAATGCTGTGCTGTGTAAAAAAAAAAAATCATGGCGATATCAATTAAGAGCATATTTTATATATATCTGCATATCCTTACTTTAATTTAAATGAAAAACTTTGAAGTCGCTTTTCCCAACAAATTCAGTTCTTTGGACTATGATATTGTACTGTATTTAGCTGACTTCTCTAATTTGTAGTGTAGTTCGTCGTGTTATGTAAATGGCAAACAAATTCTATGAGACGTTTCTTACTAGCAGAAATGCATTATTTTTTATTACCTTTTATGTTTCCTCTCCTAGTTGGCTCTATCTACCTCAGTACACTCCAAATGGAAGTATAGGTGGTAGATATTATTTGTAAAACAAAGGTAAAGTAATGCGTCCTAAAAACATTCCAATGCAATCATTAATTGACAGTTCGCAGATGTACTCTGTTTAAAATTCAACTGAGATCATATCGTTGTCTGCTTTCATTAACAACAAAATATGCCGAATAGTTGTAAATATTGACGCTGAGCTAAAAAATCTTCGGCATTCCTGAAAACATTTCAAATGTCGTGTCTAAAGGAGGTGCCTTAATTGCAGTTTGGCATCATGCTTTCCTTACTTGGTCGCCATTCCAATTGCATAGATTTCAGCTTGAAAAGCGCTACCGTAGACCGAATCGTCTCTAAGTTTCGCTCAATTAGTATTGATGGGGAAATACGCCGGATATTTTCGGAACTACATACCTATATTTCATGTCAGCCCTTTTTTGAATTATTTGAAATCGAAACAAATGTACGCTACGCAGAATTTGACGAAAGTGAAGTTTAAGTATAGGTAACAACCACATAATTGAAGAAAAACTGGTTTCTGTTTGCTTTACTAATTTTTTTGCACCCATTTATAGTTCATTATTTACTTTAGCATCAGAAACTGAAAGCTGACGGCCTAAACAAATAAACAAACAAACAATTGAAATTAAATTAAAATCTCTGAACGCTAAGCGTGTGTGACAACAATAATAAAGTGAAAATAGAGAATTAAAAATGGTATGAAAACAACATTCAACTTTAATAAAACTGATGGGGATAAATGAAGAAAAAATTTGGCCAGAAGGTGAAACAAAAAATACGAAACAGATTTAAGCAAAATTTATATAATTTTAATAGTTTTATTACACTGCGTTACAAAAACGAACTTTTTTTTTTTGTCCTATGAACCAAATATACTTTTCCGGAAAGTGGAGAAAAAATAAAAATACACGTGTATCGGCGATTTTCATGTATACGTCAGAATTTTTTTTTTTTATGTATAAAATATAGAGCTCGTAGTCCGCCTGTGTGAAAAACTTTGGATCAAGTTTTAACCCTTTTTCCGTGATCCAATCGCGCTGAATTTCTGCAGGCAGACTCGTGGAAATGTTTTTATTATGTAAAATTAAAAACAAAAATTTTATCAATTCTCAGATTTTCTTGAATTTTTTTTTTCTAAAAAAAAAAAAATTTTTTTCTAAAGTTTCGGCATAACTTGAAGGGACTCCAAATTTTTAAACAACTTATTAACCTTTAATTTATTGTTTCATACAACACACTCTGTGCCGTTTGTGTGTTTGTTACAGTTCCGGAAGTTCCGATCATCTGACAGTTGCGCTACTAGGAGACGTATACTTTGAAAATTGCAGTTAGTGCAGCCATCTCAAATCATTTTGGCATCACTACACATTAAGTTCGGTGTTGTATCAAATTTTGTTAAAAAACTGGATCGTGAGGCCGAGGCGATTGCAAGTTTGCGCAATATTTTTCCGAAACTGAGCGGCGCAAAGATTCATGCAGGTATTTTTTTTACGAAGGCTTTTAGTAACTTTATTTTTTTAGTAATGTGTATAATTTAAGGTGTTTTCAGTGGTCCGCAGTTAAAAAAAATAGTTGCAAGTTATGAATTTTCATCAAAATTGAATGCTATCGAACAACGTGCATGGAAAGGCACATTTGCCGTTATTGAGCAGTTTCTTGGCAATAAAAGAGCTGAAAATTATAAAAATATTGTTGCAGAAATGATTTCTGCACATGGCGAAATGGGCATATTAATGTCGCTAAAGATCCATTTCCTTCACAATCATTTAGATTGTTTCCCTGGCGATTTAAGAGCTTGTAGCGATGAACATGGCGAAAAGTTCCATCAGGATATTGCGGCTATTGAAAAGCGCTTTAAAGGACAAGACATTACGCATATGCTTGGCGAATACTGTTGGTCTATTTGTCGCGATACTGACACAAATGCTTACAAACGCAAAAATAAAAGGCCTAAGTTTCTTTAAAAGCATTAAAATTTTTAATGTAACAATTTTTAATTTTAATATAATAAAATTAATAAAAAAAATTCGGGGTTTTATATCTATATTGTAATGCGGAGTGAAATACCTTTCTTTTGATATCCACATCGGCATATCTCATGCAATTTTTTTTTTGTTTTGAACAGGTGGCAACCCTGGTAAGCATTGTCAGTGGCAACACCTAGGTGAAAAGTCTAGAAATGTGATACACTATCTGTGTGCCCAATTTCATTCAAATCCGTTAAGCTAATCCTGAGATCGTGTGGCTACACAGATATGCATACAAGAATTGCTCGTTTAAAGTTATAAAATACAAAAAAAAATATTGTGACGTGTACATGAAAATCGCCGATACACGTGTATTTTTATTTTTATCCCCTTTCCGAAAAAGTATATTTGGTTCATAGGACAGAATGTGTGTAACGCGGTGTTATTTAATACATTCTAAGTTTTTTAAATATTAATAAACGTACAGAAATATCAAAAATAATTAATATAAATGAAGATATTTATTGGATTGAAAATTTATAAATTGAAAAAAAAATTTTACTATAATTAATAATTTTAATCAGCGTAAACATAATTTTAATATTTATCGCATATTTAGTTTTATATTTATTATGCGAATCAAAAAGTTAGTACTGAAATATCAAAATTTATGAGGATAAGCGAAGCCTTTTTG
This sequence comes from Anastrepha ludens, assembly GCF_028408465.1. Taxonomy (NCBI): domain Eukaryota; kingdom Metazoa; phylum Arthropoda; class Insecta; order Diptera; family Tephritidae; genus Anastrepha; species Anastrepha ludens. The sequence continues at coordinate 63,559,567 of NC_071501.1, forward strand.
CCGCCAATATTGATTAATGAAATAAATACTAACTTTGATGACACAGTAACTAACTTGGGTTTCAGAATAAATTCAAGATTACCAAGCGCTGACCATGTAATTTTTTAATATATTTCTGGTCTACTAAATACTAAAACTAATTGAGAGAAATATTGATGGAAAACTAAAAAGAAATTAATAAATTGGAAAAAATAATTCTTAATAAGTTCACAATTTTAGTAAGTTTAGTATTTAATATACATATTAGTTTGTAGTTTTTTTACTAAAAATCAAAATAAAGAAATATTAGAACTTATTGGGATAAATGAAGAAACACGTTTACACTGAGAATTAAAACAGAAATAATAATAAAATTAATGTAATTAATATTTTTTATTGATATAATTTTAATGTAATTTTTTCAGTAAAAATCTACGCACAGAAATATTAAAATTAATTATCGTAGGTGAAGAATAGAAAATTAGCAAAAAAAATGTATATATAATATAAATATATATACAACTGGCGCGTATACCCTCTTTGGGTGTTTGGCCGAGCTCCTCCCCCTCCACAAATATAAGGACCTACAGTTTTAAGCCGATTCCGAATGGCTGATATTTATTATGAGAAGCTTTTTTGTAGCAGAAATACAGTCGGAGGATTGCCATTGCCTGCCGAGGAGCGACCGCTATTAGAGAAAACTTTTCCATTGTGGTATTTACTGCACGTAAACTCGAACCTACCGGTTCAGTTTGGATCCCTCCCAGCCGCCAAATCAAAGAACTAAACTTGCCTCAAGAGTAAGGTGATGTTTTTCTCCTCAAGTTTGTTATGAGCGGCCACAACTAGTATTGCAACTCCGCTTGGTCAAATGCTCTGCGGCAGCTTTTCTGCAATTGGCATTACCGCTATGGATGCGCTTGTCACTATGTCACTTTGCCATTTTGCCGTTTTACAGCTTTGCCTTTTGTGTTAATTTCAACACTTTTTCTCATTTTTCTTTTCATGCTGCAAATAGTAATTTTATGTAAAGTGTGTCACGACGCCACTTTGTCAACGCAAATGAGAGGCAGCTCAAAGTTGTATTGTACATAGGCAAATATAAATTTATTTAAAAGTGATGTGTGGGCACTTCATACACCAAACGCTGCTTTGTTTGCTTATCCGCCAACAGACTGTCATAATTTGGATTCAATATAACATCTTCACAGTTTAAATGGCGTTACATTGTATGTGTGGGTGATACATATACATACATATAAATATTTATATGGATGCTTGTATGAGTGTGCATGTACGCGTAAGGCTTTACAGCATTCGCTGCTTTGTGTTTCTGTTTTCTTTTATGATGTGTTGGTGTGGAAAGTGAAACTTAAAATTATTTGTATGCTGCTATATGTTTACTTTCAGTTGTCACTGTTGAACTTTGGATGTGTTTCAAAGTTTGGCAACAAAATTTTTTTTTTTTCAAAAAATACATTTTTCACTAATATTTGTTGCTGTGAAAACATGCATGTACTAGCGAGTTGTGACAAGCGATTTGTACAAATACTAATATTTATTATTCTCTGCAGCGTACGTGGGATATTTGAAGGCTGCAACGAATGTTCATAGTCGCCAAGTAAACTCTTGTTGTTGGGTAAATCTATTGACAAAAGCTTTTAAGCAGAGCTACGAAACGCAAAAAGTGTTGGAAAGTAAAATAAAAAATAAAATCCAATTGGAACAAATGAGATATTATTTATTCATTTACATTTTCTACAAATATTTGCTGGCTCGCAGACTGTTATTTATTTGGCAGTGAGCAAATACTGCTTACATTTGAACAAGCAGAAGAGAAGTCAACTTAAGTGAAATCTAACGAAAATTACAAATACAGCGTTGAACCAAATTGCACCTACGGGAGAGTTCGTGTTCTATGCTGAATAACAGACACGCAAAGTAGGCTATATTTTACGTAGATATAGAGAAGTATCTAACACAAATTGCAAGCCAAGAGCCATATGAATGAAGTTGTGTTCCATCATTAACCGGAAGGATTGTACTTCAGAATAAAAAAAAAACAGTTTGGAAAAATATTGAGTAGTTTCTTTTTTATAGCATTTTTAATTCCGTAAAGTTATATGGCGGACCCTGTATATATGAACTTTGGCTATGAAAATATATTAAAGGTTACTGGGTAGGACCAAGACGAAACAAATTACTTATGTTGCCCAGATGGCCTTGTTATATAAAGTCATAAAAATAATAATAATTATAATAATTTGCAGGCGTATAACTCTACCTAACTCACTTACAAAGTTCGTACTCTTATAATATAATTTAAGAGTTATTTTAAAACAACATCTAGGCGCGTCTTTTGCAATACGATTTATTTTTAACTTTTGGTGGACTGCTTTATTAGTTTATTAAGTGAATTTACATGGAATGGCATTAGGTTGTATACACCATTTTAGTGCCATGGCTAACTAAAAATAAGTCTCGCAGGAGTCTCCAATACAGTCAACCTTCTCAAAGTGTTATATAAAAGGATATATGTTCAAAAAACTAAAATGGCAGGTATCGGCATCCACGAATGTCTAATAAAATGTACCAATAAATATTTTTTGAAACTATTGGATTACTATGGACTTTGTATGATGAATTAAAAATTGGTAATTGAAATTAAAAAATATAACGGTGAACTGGTCAATATGTACTATTATACATTTTGTATAATTTTGGGCACTAGTCGGCCAAAAGTTAGTTTTCGTATCATTTTTAAGTACACAAGAAGACACACATTATTATTTCATGAGCCTGAGAGGAGTATTGCATTCACACTCTTCCGAAATAAAATTTATTCAGAGGAATTTCAGGACTTTTGCTGCATTAAAGATTTTCATTTCCAAATATAGCGTTTCATAAGCTTTCTGAATTTCGCAGACATTTCGGTTAACTTTTAAAAATAATAAACTTAACTTATGAGAAAAATATTGTAGAATAAAAATATTGTAAAAAATGTAGAATAAAAATATTTCGAGGAAAAAAAATAAAATTAGGTATAATTGAATAATTTTAGCTGCTTTGGTTATAAATATAATATTTATGTATATACGTAGAAATTCTGTACGTTAAAATTGTTCTTTATTGAATAAAGAAATGGTCGGCCACCAGACTTCATAAATGGAAATTGGTAGAAATGGAAGATTTCAAACATGTCGAAAAATTGGAAAAGTTGTTGCTTAAAAGAAACTCAGAACTATAGAAAAACCACTTAAATTTAAAATATTTGAAAAACATTAAAAAATTAAGTATTTCAAAATATTTCGTGAAATATTTGTTTTTAATTCTATCCGAATATTCGGTGTATGCTTTTTTAATATTATTTAACAGATTTCATGGATTTAACAGATAATTTGTCGCAAAGACCGAAATATAAATCCGCTCTTCTTCCGTTTCCAACTCTACGAAGTGCCATTTTAAAATAGTTTTCTCAAAGTTTTATAAAAGTTTTCAAATTCTAGTATTACTAAAATGCATAACTAAATAACGCTTGCTCTAGTAGAGAGAAATGGCAAATTTTCAATTTCAAAATAATAATAATAATAATAATAATTAGTATAAAATTAATCATAAAATGCTAATAAAAAGTTAGTATAAAATTAATCATAACTCAATTCAACACACGATAATTCTGAGCAGTTTTAAATTGAAGTTTTTATTTTTTAAAATGAAAAAAAAAACGAAAAAAATTTCGTTTCAAATTTAAAGTTAATTAAATGGGACTTTTAGATTAGAATGGTTTGAATGCAGTACAATTTGATGCTTTGAAGGAAATATAAAAAAATGTAGAGTCTTAGACTTTAAATAGCTTTTAGTTTTTGAGTGCAAGTTCTTTAACTCGTTACAGCTGATTTAAAGTATTGAAATTAATTTTTAATAAGTCAAAAAGTGAGAAATTTTCTAATTTCAATTTTAAGGCCTTAAACTCTTAAGTTGGCAAGTATAAAATTAAATAAAAAGAAAGAGAGATGGGCTCCATTGATTGTGTACCGCAGTACACAAGTGGTAAATATAATTGTCGTACGACGCCATTTGGAAAATATGAAATACGGGTGATATATTTGCACCATCTTGTAGAAACAATTAGTTTTCAAATAAGTTTGAACAATTTGAAATTTTGCGCTTTTGCAATTCCAAAGGTTAGGATAAGTTAGGTTGACCTGGCTGGCTGAAAGCTAGGGCATAGACTTGGTGGTCCTTAGTGGTAAGAGATGGAGCTTGACCTTTACGTTTCTTTCCAGCAGACTTCTTGTAATAAGCCTACGCCCTTTGCGAATCTAAGTCAGCCTTGGAGCTCAAACCCCGCTTTCAATTATAAAGAACTTTAAAGGTTAAAATAAAGGTACAACTTTAAAATTTAAAATATTAGACAAAAATATATTATATATTAAAATGATTTAAAAATATTATAATAAAATTTTAATAATAAAAATTATAAATTAACTACAATTAAATAAAGCAAAGTTTTAGAATATTATACACAGTTAAAAAAAATTTGCTTTCAAATTCGAAAGCTGCTTGAATAAATTTATAAGTTAATGCTTATAAGTTAAAGCTTTCACATTTTTTTAATTTTAAAGTTTTAAACTATTTTAAATACATTTTAAAACTTTTAAATTTCTATAACTAACTTAATATAAAGAAAATTTTTAAGTTTATATTTTTTAATTATTTGTAATTTTTAACTTCGAGATTTTTGAATCCAATTACACAATTTGAAATTTTTAGCTTTAATTCTATTCAACTTCGATTAAATAGAGTTAAACTTTGTATTAAATTTTTAAAATGATTTAAATATATTTAGTTTTTAATTAATTTTAGTTTTTTACATTTTACCACTTTACGGTATCTCTGAACTCAGTACATAAAAAAGTACAAGAATTTATTTAAAACACTCTAATTTTTTATGATTTTGTAATATTTTAAATTTAGTACGATTTTTTTTATTGTTGGAACAACTTAAGAAATAAAAAATTAACATAAATAAATAAAAAAATTTGTATCTGAAATTTTCAAACCCGTATAAAATTTTACTTAAACTTAATTTTATTAGTTGAAAAATTTCAATTAATAGGACTATGAATAAGTTCGCGCGGTTTTTTTTCGAAATTTGAAACTTTATTGACGTAAAATGGTTACAAATTTAATATTCAAAATATTGTCCATCGCTTACTACTACTTTTTCCCATCTTTCTGGCAATTCACGGATTCCCTTTGTGAAAAATTCGGTCGGTTTTGCCGCAATCCACGAATCGATCCATTTTTTGACTTCATCGTAGTTACGGAAGTGCTGGTCAGCCAGGCCATGTTGCATCGATCGGAAGAGATAGTAATCGGATGGCGCAAGGTCTGGACTATACGGCGGGTGGGGTAGGACATCCCATTTGAGCGTTTCTAAGTATGTTTTGACCACTTGTGCAACATGTGGCCGAGCATTGTCATGTTGCAAAATAACTTTGTCGTGTCTATCGGCGTATTGCGGCCGTTTTTCTCGCAGTGCTCGGCTCAAACGCATCAATTGTCGTCGGTAGACATCCCCCGTAATCGTTTCATTCGGTTTCAGTAGCTCATAATACACAACACCCAGCTGGTCCCACCAGATACACAGCATAACCTTCAGGCCATGAATATTCTGCGCCGACGTCGATGTTGAAGCATGGCCAGGGTATCCATACGTTGCCCGACGTTTTGGATTGTCGTAATGGACCCACTTTTCATCGCCAGTCACAATTCGATGCAAAAAACCCTTTCTTTTGTGCCGTTGAAGCAGTTGTTCGCATGCCATAAAACGGCGTTCAACGTCTCTTGGCTTCAATTCATACGGCACCCAATGGCCTACCTTTCGGATCATTCCCATGGCTTTTAAACGTTTGGAAATGGTTGATTGATCAACTCCCAAAGTTTTTGCAACCTCTTCTTGCGTTTGAGCCGGATCTTGATCGAGCAATTCCTCCAATTCGGTATCCATGAACTTTGGCGGCGCACCCTCGCGTTCTTCGTCTTCCAAGCCAAAATCACCACTTTTAAAGCGTGCAAACCACTTCTGGCACGTTCGCTCAGATAGAGCATGCTCACCATAAACTTCCACCAAGATACGATGACTTTCGGCTGCTTTTTTCTTCATATTAAAATAATGAAGAAGAATTCCCCGCAAAAACACATTATTTGGCACGAAATTCGACATTTTCAAGTGTGGTAAAAATATTGTTGTTTACGCTTCAAATAAAAAACTTATACTGACGTTTGTGCCTTACGACAGTAGTTCTCCAATGAATGTTTGGAAATGTGGATCGATGGAATAATAATCAAGTTACGCCATCTGTTGTAAAACCGCACGAACTTATTCATAGTCCTATTAATTTGCAGAAACCTTTAGGGATTAACCTCTTAAGTGAATTAAACTTGTTTTGTATAGATTACTGAATTCTTTCACTAAGTTTTCAGATTTAATTAATATACAAATTGAGGTTTTCTAGGCTTTAAATTTCTTAATTATTTCATTTGTAACAAACGTTCCTAAATTAAATTAAAAAGAAACAAGTTGTATTTTTTTTAATTTCATAATAAATTTAAAAAATCTAGTGCTTAAACTTAAATTTGGCTAAAATTCTCTTTAGGGAATTTAAATTTGAATATTAAAAGAAATTTTGAGTGAATTCAATTAAATTTATGCGTCCATGTATTTGTATTTAAAATTTATAATTATATTTTTCATATATTCCACAACAAATTTTTTTAGCATTTTTTATATTTTATTCATTCATCATTTTTAGCATTAGATTATATTTTTAAGATTAATAAAGTAGAATTTTTGCTGCATGAAAGACGCGCCAAAAAGGTTTTTTTTTCAATTTTGAATTATTTATTTATTACTTAGCTTGAACGTATAACTCAAAAACCAATCGGTTCCGGAATATTCACTCTAAAACAAATATTTCAAAAACTTTTAGCTGTCTTTAATTAAAATTTCATTAGCAATGGTTGCACTTAATTTGTTAAAGATTTACTGAATATTATAAATTTAATTTGATTCTTTTAGTTTTTGGCCAGCACCCAAAATATTATATTATTCATTTGCTCACCATTTCTTTCTTGCTGTCAGACTTTGAATTTAATACATTCTGTCCCCAGCTGTGTACTGCTCCACACACACAGGAAGACACACGCTTCGAGAGACAGTTTAATCCAAATCGAAAAGTTCACTTTGCTTAGAGTCAGCGCCACTGCGCCTTGCTGGCGAATTTGTAGTCACAAATATTATTTGCGATTTCCAATGTTTCACTTTAATATTGTATGACTTTTTTCTAATTAAAAAGTGTTGTTTTCTACAGCTGAAGAATTGATTTGAATTTGCAATCGTGCAAATAGAAACTTTCACTGCAAAAGATGAAGTTTGAAAAAAATTGGATTTTAATTTTTGAAACACCAGAACTCCACTTGATTGAACACAAGATGTTATCTAAATTTACGAACACAAAATTCCGAATTCCGTTTGCAAATTTTTTTGAACACAATTCAGTGTAACTTTGCTTTGATTTTGACTGAACTTTCGGCCAACTACTCTATGGTATTTAAGAATTTATATATTTTATTTTCACTTTATAAAAATATTTTCTTAACGCAACGCTCAAAGGCGTTCTTGAGCTTCACATAAATATGTATGTATGTATATGAATTGGCAGTAGTTGAGTATTTAAGATATGTATGACACGCAAACGCAGACGTCCGTTCAAAGCAAAGAGAGAGATCCGCACCGTACGCGCGCCGTTGGCGAACTGAATGTACAAAGCCCTGTGGTATAGTGACGCACCGTAAGCTAAACGCTGTGAAATCAGACAAGCGAGCAACCAACTTAGCCAACCTGGCTTAGGTGGCTTAAAAGAGCGCGACGAGAGTGACGAGCAGCTTATGCTTATGAGTGTGTGAGGACGCAATGGCAAGTATGTGCATTTGTAGATATGTACGACTTTGTATGTATGTGAGTGAATAGTGTGTGGGTTTAATGGTGTGTGTTTCTGCACTTGAGCGCACCTTAATTTTGTTGCCACTCACACTCATACGCATATATATTTTTCTAAATGCACTTGTATGTGTGCGTTTGTGTGTTTGCCATTTGCTGTTTGCCATTTGCTGTTAGGCAACATACGCTGACTTCTTTGCCTACGCGCTCAACCCGCGCACCAAACCAAGCCTGTGGTCCATTTTTGGCCACCGCCGTCTACAACTACTACCACTTTTTTACTCCACCTTCTTCGGTGCCCACTTCTTTCCCTAACAACGTCCACAATTTTTTCTTCTGCTTCTTTTTCATTAGCACGCTAATAAAAGTCAATGATTTTTTCTTTTAACAAAAAGTTGTTTGCTTGCAGAAGTCGATGAAAATCACTTAAGCGATTTTTTCTACTTTTTCTTTGTTGTTGCTTGGACTTTTCGGGTGAATCAAGTTTATTACCGCAATTTCTAGAGTAGGCTGTATAAGGTGGAAGAGGAGAATAGAAGAAGAAGCAAGAGCAACAGGTATGAAGTCATGTATTGTCGGATGTGTCTTTTTCGCATTTATGTCTTGGACATCTTCAGCGCGCCCATTATTGGCAGCAGACTACACCCACTTATCAAAATTTGGTGATGATGAGCAGCAATCAAATGTCTTTTACGGAGACAAGTAAATTTTTCTGTAAAATTTCGCTTGCAGATCTTTGGTATGCGACTTTCGCTGGAATTACGCCATCGGGTAAGTGGCTGCTTTCGATTATTCTTTGTTAAGTTATTGGATTTTTTGGCTTTCAACTTCACACTTTTTAATAAGACTTTCGATTTGAAGCATGTCGTGTAAGTATTACCAGTGTTTTTGCTTTGTTCTGGTGATTGGAATCAGAACAGGGCGAGATGTCAGGATATTTTTGGTGGCAAGCTTCATTGGAGTAAATGGATAAAGGGCTTACATGTCTATATTATGCAATCTCCTGCTTTTATTTCCTTACAAAAATGTACAAAGAAATGATACCAAACATATCAAGCGAGAAAAATACTTTTGTCTTTTAATTTTTTAATTTTTTTTATATGTTGAGGGGTTTTCAGCCGTTACAAAAATAATTAATTTTTGAAAATGTGACTGAGCGTAAATTTTGGGACATGCACACATATTGAATAAATCTAATAACACAATGAAAATTTAATATTCCTTTGGTATTTATTTATGGATAAGAGATCCATTATTTTGCTCGATTAAGTACTAGACTTTGACTAAATACAGCTTTAGATTACTATAACATTTATATCTTCTTAACTAAAAAACTATTATTAAAATATGATTTATTTTTCGGATAATCTATAATTAATTAAAAGGCTAAATGTACCTTTTTACATGCAAATATTTATGTATATATTCCTGTTTAAATTAAGTGTTCGAATTTGGAATTATTAATACTGCATGAGTCTAACTGAACTTATTCTGCCACGCCTTATAGTTTCAGCCAAGAATTTTTTTTATCTGGTACCTCTCATTTTGACAGCTTCATTACTCATTGTCATTGTATGTATATCCATCACCTGCACACAAACGCTTCATCCATTGTTATATCTAGTCGAAAAATAATAAAAACCGTTGCTGCTTTATAGTACCACAGCTTTTGATATCGCCAGGAGACAACAGAGTTAAACGACAAACTTGCAATTTGTGCCACGTCGGTAAATAATATGCAAAGCTTTACATTAGAAAAAAATACTTAAAATTTGATATTTTTCTATAAAGAACAACCGCTATGTGCGTCAGTTGCGTCGGCTCGTGTGTCATACTTGCTTGCTTATATGCTTGTATGTGCTGTGCAAATGAAAGACTTAAGAAACAAACCTGTTCGACTAGAAATGCTAATTTATTGCACTTTGACGATTGTGAAATCAATTCAAATGTGTGTTAATGAGTGGTTGAAAAGTTAAAATTATCAAGCTTAATATAATAATAGATCTCGAAATACGCAGAAAGGAAAGATTTTACTAAGTTTAGAATTAAGTGTGAACGAAGTAGAAAAATTAATGATTTTATGAGTGTACTTGAATGTAAGCAAGTTTATGAAGATTTATTAGAAGCTCTAATTTATAGCAGAACTTAATCGCTCAGGCACAATTTTTTTAAAGAGCGTACAATTGTTGGCGTATGCCGATGATATAGACATCATCGGCCTCAACAACCGCGCTGTTAGTTCTGCCTTCTCCAAACTGGATAAAGAGGCAAAGCGAATTGGTCTGGTGGTGAATGAGGACAAAACGAAGTACCTCCTGTCCTCAAACAAACAGTCGGCGTTATAATTTGGAGTTTGTAAAAGACTTTGTATACTTAGAAACCAGCATTAACACCAATAACAATGTCATCATTGAAATCCAACGTAGAATCTCTCTTGCCAACAAGTGCTACTTTGGACTAAGTAGGCAATTGAGTAGTAAAGTCCTCTCTCGACGAACAAAACTAACACTCTACAAGACTCTCATCATGCCTGTCCTGACGTATGGCGCAGAAGCGTGGACGATGATCACATTCGATGAAGCGACGCTTGAAGTGTTTGAGAGAAAGATTCTGCGTAAGATTTTTGGACCTTTGCACGCTGGCAGAGGAAGAGGGAGCCCTCCTCTGCGTTGGAAAGATCAGGTGGAGAAGGACTTGGCTTCACTTGGTGTGTCCAATTGGCGCCAGTTAGCACGAGAAAGAAACGACTGGCGCTTTGTTAAACTCGGCCAAAATCGCGTAAGCGGTTATCGCGCCAATTAAGAAGAAGAAGAATTTATGCTAGAAAACTGTAGAATTTTCGAGTTTCAGGTATCAACTGAAGACAATGCGATGTTGTTTTTGAAGTTGAAAGTGCAAAAAATTTAACGTGCCATCAGAGTTATCTTTGTTTTTTTTGGCTTTTTTTGCGTCGTAGTAACGGCATACCGAAAACTAAAAACTCTCCGTCGTTTGGAACTATCGTGTAAAGTTGCCTTAGCAAAGAGATTTCATTTTAAGTAATCCTAGTATTTAAACATTGTCGTCAATTCTTCTACAAATTGTTTTATTTATAAGCCTGCGTATAATAAGAAGTAAATCGAAAAATGTAAAAATTTTATAGTTTTGAGATTTATTGAAAGTTGAAAATTTTCGTATACAATTTTTTAAGTTCAATATTTTCGGCTTCTCTTAGTATTCTTAATTTTTTTCATTTATTAGCTTCAAATATATTTCCTATTAAAAACCAAAAAAAAAAAAAAATTTTTACTTTTTTAAGAACAGCCCCCTTAGATTTTTTTAGCTCAGTTATTCCTGCAAGTTTTAAGTTTCAAACAAAAAAACTTTCCGGCTAAAATAACAGTTACTTCTCTCGCTTTGAAATAGCAGATTTCAGCGGTATGAAGTCATTTCACCGCCTACTTTCTTCCATAATATTATGATTGGCATGTAATTTAAAATTTCAAGAGTTTCATATCTTCATATCGCAACTTTTTTCCACCACCTCAGTGCACCTACTTACAGAGTGTTTTCTCGACTGCGCCACTCCTGCACTACGTAGAGTTGACGGCAGAGGATATACACTTCCTTTATACGACACTCAGCTATCAAACTCGATGGGCTGACTATAAATTTCACGTTCGTATGGACATTTTTCATATGTGTGGCAGGTCGTCGGTGTACGTGCCACACATATGAATTTTTTTCTTGATTCCACTGGCGTGGCCCGCTTTGCATTGAACCAGCAAAATTCGCAGTCAATCGATGTGTATAAATATGGTAAGTATAATGGTTTTTTGTAAACAATTTTAATGATGCAACAAATTGCACGACCAACACCCCAACCAAAAAAGCAACAGCCGGGCGAAGAAGCAGGCGTAGAGCCAAAAGACTGATATACACACCCACATACATACATACGTACAAAAAAATGTGGCATGCGATATAGTCGCAGTCCAGCTCTTTGTGGCGATGAGTCAAACACCCGGCAGTGTGGAGACACGTTGTTGCTGGTACTTGGTGGAAATTAACAAGGCGTAATTAAAAATGTGCAACGCATGCATGACAATGAGAAAGAATACAAACAAAAATAAGAAATGATTAGGAAAAAATAAAATATTAGCCCGCAACTGAAACTGAGTCTTCTTCTCACTACAAAAACCACTAGCGCTCGCTACTCCACATCCTGGTGGTGCTAGTAAACCAGAAGTGTTTGCTGTTTTTATGCTGAAAATGATTCGCTCACGCAATTTCCGTACTTAACACGCTGGCCATGTGACCATGCTGGGCGTTTAATTAGCACAAGGATCGATCATCTGCTCATTTAGCTTATTATACTTTGGCGCTATAATGAAGATGTTTATCGATTTTACATAAACCAACAAGCAAAGTAAATTTTAATTGTTTGTTTAAATAAATAAAATTTATGCGTTGACTATTTATGAAGGAATGAATGAATTTATTAATGAAATATATTAGCAGCAGCAGAGATTTTAAGTTGAAGATGACGAGCGTAGTCGAAGCAGACGCTGGAATGCTGGCTACTGAGTGTGTGAATACTCACCCGCATGTTTGATATTTAGGACTTTTAGTGGTAGACGGGGTAGCAAAAAGCAAAAGGGAAACCAAAAATCGAAAATAGTAAAACATTCCAACAAGAAACTTAAACGGTATTGGGAAGAGATAAAAAAATGTGAACTTAAAGAGTTAATATTTGTTGAAATATTGTGAGCTACACCAGAAAATACATTTTTACATTTTTTTTTTGTATTTTGAGTATTTGAATAGTTTTTAGTTACTATGATTCTACAGGGTGGCCATGTAGCAATGACATTATTTCCAAAAGTGTAATTAAAGAGGCTAAATAGAAATGGGACCATAAAATATTGCTTGTTCCTGGCCACCGTACCCGAATGGATTGTTACGTACCTACCATTCGGAAGTGCTCTAGTTCGAATCTTCGGGCAATGAAAATCAAACGATAGACTCAGTTTTTTCTTATAGCGGTCGCCCCTGGGCAGGCTATGGCAAACCTTCGAGGGTATTTTTGCTATTAAAAAGCTACTTATAAAAAATATCTGCGATTCGGGGGCAAGGTAAAATTGTAGGTCTCTCCATTTGCGGAACAACATCAAAACGAACATCTTAAATAGGAGGAAGAGTTGGTCAAACATCAAAAAAGGTGTAAGCGTCCATTATATACATGTATATATAAGTATTAGGGCGGGTCGATTTAAAAATTGCTCATTGCTCTGGGAAAATCGTATTCTAGTGATCAAAATAAGACATAGGTCAGTGTAACATAATGAGCCATTCTGATGAAACCAAAAATTTTGCAAGTTCGTATTTCAATTTCAGCAAAAAAAGAGAGTGTAAGCTTGGCTCTGTGACTAAATTAAGGAAATGACGTCACCGCTTTAAAATGTATATAAAATTACCGCTTCCTGGGGCTGTGTTGTTTCCCCGGTACTCACGGAGCGGCACTCAAAGTATCAAAATAAATATTAATGGAGGCGAAACTAAATGACTATTTTTAGAGATGGAGTGTGAAATTCTGCGTTATTGCAAATTTCAAAATCATTGGTATACATGAATTATTGTTTTCCTAACAACACTGCAACATTTTATAAACTTTTTGGCGCAAATATAGAAAATTAAAGATTGCTAATTATTACCACTTTGATATCATCCAAGTTCAACCAATAGTAGGTACTCTAAAAACATGCAAAAAACAATTATGCTAATTACTTTTGTTTAAGTTTTTTTTAAGATTTCTGGTACTAAAGGGAAGCCTACATAAATTTGTTTAATCTACTACTTTTTAATACACATGAAACTTTAAAAAATGAAAAAAAACCCACATTACCATTATTTTCAATTTCACAAACATATAATCTTGTCGACAGGCGCTTTAATTTTTTATCTGACAGTTTTTTCACCAATCAAGTTCGCACATAATCATTCTAGTCACACCCTCACACATCTTTTATATGGAAAAGAACGCATTGAATATATTGGTTTTTCTGAATAGACTTGAGTTTTTGCAAAGATACCTCAAAATAAACTTTATGATCTGAATAAAAATATTCACCACCTGTTAATTGGAGGACCACACATTTCTTATCGAGAAGAATGAAGTGATAAAATGATTAATTTTTTCCATCAACACTAGGAATTTAGTGATTAGAAATTTTGTAAATTATAGCTTTTTATTTAACAACACTAGAAAGTTAGTGATACTTTAAAAATAATGTATAGCTTACAAAACATATTTAACATCCGTTACTTTGTCAGTTGCTTTACTATAAACAGCTTTTGATGATGTCAAAAAAGAAAAAAACTATGTATACCTTTGAATATATATTTACGTAAGTAGCTTAAAGCGTACAGTGTAACATCACAAGCTAAGTTAAAGGCGAAGGTGATAAAGAGAGCAACAACGCCTTACAAAACAGCTGATCCCAGGCAAAGTTGATTTTAAGACCTGATTTCTTATAATGTTGCAAATATTACTTATTTAGTAATAAATGGGAGGGATCAAAAGATAAAAAACATAAAGAATAAAAAATAAATAAATGCCAAAATTCTCTGACATTTTAGACCTAAAACCTTCCCCCTTAACCCTTATATATACATATACATACATATGTTCATTTATGACTACATCACCTTAAAGTGCAAATGTTGCTTTAATAATCTAATCACGCTTACATCTGGGCGTAATGAAATCAAGTATCATAAATTCAGTTGACACTAAAGACTGTTGCATGAGGTTACATTGTTTCCGCATGTGACTCTGGTCATAAGGACAAGTTACATCATTAACTTTAGATATACAAACGTAGAAGCAACGATAATTATTGCAAAATTTCGAAAATATTTCAAGCATCAGTTTGAACAAATTTGTTTTTTTTGTATTCTTTAGTTCTTCTATCAAAAACAATGAACATTTACTTTATTATTTATGGAGAAGAAATGAGGAACGGTTTATCTTGCTTGTGTTCTTCTTTAAGACCGAAACATAATACACTCGGAGGTTTGCCGTTGTCCTCTGAGGAACAATTGCTGTTAGAAACAACGTTTTCTATAAAGTGGTGTTTCGAATCTGTGCACTTTTGAATAGTATTAACGCACCAACACATTTCCAAGGCACTAAGAACAATATCCGCAGCGCCATGGTATGTCAACAGCATGCACATACATGGAGATCTCCAAGTACCGATAGGAGATGTCGAAATTAAGAGGCAAAGAAAAATTCTCAAATCTTTGCAGACTGACCGGAACAATCTTGTACTGCTTTCGCACACACAGTCGGCTTGTCATGCCTCAAACGAAAACATTGCCCTACACTATAGAAGCCCATGGACTAACAAGCAGATAAACTAGACTCAGTTTCAAAAATTTACTGTTAGGGTTAAATTTCGTTGTAATCGATTTAGTAAATAAGGAAAAACTTTAACTTTCGCTAGAATTTTCGATTTGGAAAACTCGAATTTTATTTTTATAATAAATTTGATTTTTTGCAAATCAATGTTTGATGAATCAATCAAATTTTTCGATGAAGAAAATGGATATATAAAAATATTATATAAAAGGTTGATTGCATTCGGTTTCAAGACTATAAATGCCACATTCCACATACTTCAACTTAAATTTATAACTGGTAAAAATTATTTAAAATTATGTACGGCACTATAAGGCAAAAATAATACACTTAGTATTGAATAGTGTTGTCGTAGTGACTAAATATTAAATAAAAAAGATGTTTATTTTAAATATGAGTATTTCTAAAAATACTAGTCCAAGTTAGAGTTAAGATTATTTTATTGTGGTTATTTCTTATACCGATTCTGCATTTAATTGTATCAGCCTTCAAAATCACTCTAGCGACTTTCAAATTTTATTTATTACTATCAGGTAGCCACTGCTTCAATGCGAACGTTTCATAATTAGCATAACAAAAATAACTAATTACCAATACCGGATATGATTAGAATCTGTAAATTTTTTCACGCAGATTGTGTGACTAAATGCATTATTAAAAACGGCAGCGTGGATTTTGCCTGATGCAATTTACATTTTTTTTAGAATAGAAATGATATAGATTAAAAGGTAGTCTCAATGTAGTTTGAATTTAAAGAAATATTAAAATTTTTAAAACTATATAGCAAAGCCCTTCGCACATATTATTATTAATATTTTATCTACTAAAGCGTTCTTAATCGCTTTTTGTGTATTAACCACATCGAAATATTTAATGCCATTTTAAAAACTTGCTGACAAGGCCTGCAAAAATATTTTTTATTAAAGCTTTCTAGTGACTTTTCATAATTTTTCTTTTATTACTAATCTTTCTGTATTTATCGGCATGTAAAATATATTTTTCGATTGATAATAAGGAGCCATTTCTAATATCTGTATCTTGTCATTTAGTAAAGCTGCATAATAAAAAAATCAAAAATGCTTTTTTATTGAATTTTTTTAAACACTTTTCTTCTGATAAATATTTCTTAGTATTTTATGGAACTGTGAAAGAGAAATTAGTTAAAATTTGTAAATGCTAAGTGTAAACATCGTAAACCAAGCTTAGACATATGGTAAGCAAACTGCTTCAACACATTAGTGATTTTGAGTGGTTTTATGAAAACGTCTGATTTCGAATACGGCTATGCAAGAAGACGTTGCTCAACACCAGTAGAGCCGTTAAAGACCTCTCCGAGCCGTTTACTACCAAACGAGGTTTCAGACAGGCTGACTCGCTGTCGTGTGGCTTCTTTAACCTGATGTTGGAAAGGATCGTACAAGCCGCAAAAACTTAATCGCTCAGTCACAATATTTTATAAGAGCGTACAATTGTTGGCGTATGCCGATGATATTGACATCATCGGCCTTAACAACCGCGCTGTTAGTTCTGGTTCTTCTCTCTTACCAACAAGCGCTACTTTGGACTAAGTAGGCAACGGAGTAGTAAAGTCCTCTCTCGACAAACGAAACTAACACTCTACGAGACTCTCATCATGCCCTCCTAACGTATGGCGCAGAAGCGTGGACAACATTCGATGAAGCGACGCCTGGAGAATTTGAGAGAAAGATTCTGCATAAGAATTTTGGACCTTTGCACGTTGGCAACGACGAATATCGCAGGCGATGGAATGATGAGCTGTATGAGCTTTACGACGACATAGACATAGCGCAGCGAATAAAGATCCAGCGGTTACGTTGGCTGGGTCATGTCGTTCGAATTGATACAAACGCTCTGGCTCTCAAAGTATTCGATGCGGTACCAGCTGGTGGTAGCAGAGGAAGAGGAAGGCCTCCTCTGCGTTGAAAAGATCAGGTGGAGAAGGACTTGGCTTCACTTGGTGTGCCCAATTGGCGCCGGTTAGCACGAGAAAGAAACGACTGGCGCGCTTTATTAAACTCGGCCAAAATCGCGTATGCGGCAATCGCTCCAATTAAGAAGAAGGATGCTTTATTCATCTTTTGGAATATTTTGGGTTTCGTATCCTTGCCTCTAATTTAACTTTGTTACTAATTTAAGTTTATCTTTAAAACTAGGCCACAACGCCTTTTAAAGATATTATTAGATTATCATATATGTGCTGTATGCACTTATAGTTTCTTTTACATTGTAATGTACTTAAAAAAATTCCCCGTATGTATCTGCTATGAATTTCTATATAGGAATATGTAATTTCTTAAATGGATCTCATTTTTATTTTGCACCAAAACTCTCACAAGCAAACTAAACATGCTATATAGTATTACTAAAACCGTGAACATATCTTCGAGACGAGTGTACCAACATAAAAAAGATAATACTCGAAAGTCGAATGTACGTAATCCGCGAAATTTGAAAATTCGCCTTATTTTTTTAATACATCTCGTATATTTGGCGCTTGTACCCTTTTGGGTGTTTGGCCGAGCTCTTTCTCTTATTTGTGATGTGCGTATTAATGGTATTCCACAATGGTGGGAGCTACAATTTTATGCCGGCTTCGAATGGCAAATATTTTTTAGCAGGAGCTTTTCCATGGCAGAAATACCCTCGGAAGTTTGCCATTGCCTACCGAGGGGCGATCGCTTTTAGAAAAAACTTTTTCACGCACCAACCCATTCGGGTCCGGGGGTTATATAATAATTACAAATAATGTAAAAAAGTAGTTTGTTACGTACTATATTATTTTACACGAAGATTAAATTTGATTTCTTAACTTTTTCTTTTCTCCTTATGGTGATGATCAAACCAACAATTTTAATAAATTAAAAAATATTTCTCCGTGTGCATTTTCTATGAATTTTTGTCTCGCAATATATAATTTCTTGAATGAATCTCATTTATATTTTGCACCAATACATTTATTTATTAGCGTGTTTTTCCCAATTCGGTCTTATGAATTTAAGTCGCGTTGTCAAGGACAACTACTTCACCTACATTTCCATCACAACGCCGTCAACGCCAACGCCCTTGCCAGAGCAGCCATCAGCGCACATACGCATACAGATAAAAACCATCAATACATGCATTTCATTCATTTCATGGAGCGCCATTTATATTTATATATATGTATATATTTTGCTTCAATTAAAAATCCAGTTGAGTTGAAAAATTTGTGCTCAACTCATTCATAACTGAAAGCTTAATTAATTAAATATGCGGCAGCAGCCACTTCCACTGCAGTAACAACAAAAAATATCACAACCCCTCCTGCTTCTCTATTCTACAAAAACCAAAAACTGAGACAAAACAAGCTGCCAGTCGCATTGAGTACTGGCGCTACTTGCCGTTGCTCCTTTGTAGTTTTATTATTTAGTTTTAAACATGCCCGTCTGTTGCAATATGTTGTTCTTGTTGCTGTTATGTTTTCGTGATCATTTATAGCAGAAGCGTGCCACAGATACGTCTTTCGATATATGTATGTGAGTACATAAAGTACATGCGCTGTGACGTTACTGCTGCTTCTAGCCCACTTTTTTTGCCAGTTTTTTTTTATTTTCTTTGTAGTTGCTGCTGCACTACAGTTATGTCATCATGACAACTTTGAATTAACATTAATAGGCTCTTGTTTGTTTACATTCGCGTAATTCTTCCACATTCACTTTAAATGCACAAAGGAAAGTAAAAGCCCATTACAGGAGTTGATCGCACTTGAACGATACGAGTTCGTTGCTTAAGTCTACTGTTTGTGCTATTGCGCTTCCTGTATACACGCGCACATTGCGTTGTGTACATTGCAATTAATGGATAAATTAGTGAAATTACGTTATTTTTATATTTAATTGAGTGTGACGTGCAAGGAAAGAAATGCAAGAAACAAAAAAGTGTGTTGAGAAATGGTAACATTTCAGTTCGAGGAACTCGTGTTGGTTGGCTTATTATCATTACTATGATTTTATTAAAAAGCAGTTATTATAATCGGAATGTTTTTACTCTATTTGATTATTGAATTTGATTTGCGGCTCAATTTGGGAGGACGTTTGATTGTTTTCATGATTTTCATGATGTATTTAAGACAAATTCATTAAAGGTGGAGGCACTAGGCCAACAACAACAATTTGTAGATTAGAATGTCACAACAACGGAGAAAATAAAAATAGTGATTTATTAGCGAAGGCAGCATAAAAAAAAGGAATCAATTTATTTGTCGTGTTGAAACTTTTTAAAATGTTCATAATGAATTTATAAATATCCACATATGCAGTTATCAATCAAACAGTTAGAAAAAGAATCATACTATGATACAATGTGAAAACTGGTCACAAAAAATGAAATCATTGCGTTTAAGTTGTGCTCTGCATGATCTGGACAACTTCAGTGTTTCTGATTTCCCGATTAGTACATTAAGAAATTGTTATTTTCCGCCCTTTTCTTTTTGTAAATAAATTCCGCACTTTCTCATTATTTTATTCATTTATAAAATACCTTCAGTTTCAGAGTGTGGAAAATTCCCAGCATTTTTTAACGAAATCATTGAACTTTTAGGAAAAATCGAGCTCCATTACTTTGAAATTAAAACTTGTCTATCTATTTCAATTCTCTTTTCACATCGACGTGATGCCTGTTTGTTCACTACATGTATTTCGTGTTGTTGATATTTGGTGGGAATAACAAACTTTTTGAGCAGATTTTATAGATTGTCAATGATTTAAATTTATGAAAATTTTATTCCCAAAATGTTTGGAATTACCAAAATTTAGAATTTTCCTAAAATTTTTGGGTGCGAATTACAAGAAATGGTTGGTGAAAAAAGTAATTTGGCTGTTAATGTTAGGAAATTATTCGTATTTTGGATAACCGATAAATCGGCAGTGAACAAAATTAATCGATATTAAAAATATCCATAGTTAAACAATTTGTAACGAACAGTTGGTGACACAAATAAGTAAGCAGTTGAAATTCGTTTACACAATAAATAATAAATGAGCGAAACAAATTTTTTTTTTATTCGATATTTCCCATATATTCCATCTTTTTTTATTAAAAAAAAAAATTGAAGAAAACACTTACAACACTGGAAGCATTAATAGATCATTCATGCCAACTCTATGTAATATTGACCTATCAGCATCAAGATCCGCAGTAGTCCACAAAATTTCGTACCAAAAACTTATTAATTTTGCAATACGCAAGGTTAATTCCTAAAATGTTTATTTGAAATTGCATTTACTATGTTTGCATAATTGTATCTAATATTTGAATTTATATTCCACGCATCAATTAACCGCCATCAGTCAGATAAAAAAATATATAAATAAAAAACATTAAAAACTGCGACGATTAAGTGCAATCAATGCCAATGCAAATTAGGCCAAATGCATGTGACCAATTAACCGCAGAGACCTTCAACCAATTACTAGTAAATGAATTATAAAACGGAACAAAAACAGAAATAACTAAGGCATAGATGACAGAATTCAAATGAAAAGATGCAAAAATTATGCCAGTCAGGCGACATGTCAAATAAATAAGCTAATCGTCAACGGTAAAAATAAATAATCATACGTGAGTGAAGGAGACTTTTACAAATAAGTATAAACAGTTAGCAGAAAAAAAATTAAAAATAAAAAATTGCAAAAAGTACACAAAATTTGCAAATAACAACTGAAGCCGTACGCTTTTAAGCAAAAGGCAAATTGCTATTAATTTTAGCGCTCATAGCCACCAAATAGTACAAAAAACAATATGAATTAATACAAACTGTGAGTACTGTTAAATTCCTGCGATTTGGAAAAATAATAAATCATGGAAAGCAATTTCGTGCACCAAATGCATAAATGAGAGAGCAAAAAACTAAACAGCAAAAAACCAAATAACAGAAAACAACAATAGCAAATAGCCCAGAAATTAAATGAATGAAAAAAAAGTTTGGCGCTGCCAATAAAAGCAACAATGTTTAGCTTAATAGAGGTGAGCAAAAAAGGTTGAAATCTACACCATTCATTACGTAATCACACATACAAAAATAGCCGCGAACGTGTGCAGCATTTAAATGTAACAACGGAGTAATCATTTTAGTTGCTTACTTACACGCAGGCAAGAGTGAGTGTGTGTGTGTTTGTGAGTAGGAGTGAATGTAAGTGGCAAAATTCCAACTTAAAGCGACTCAACAATTGAATTTAGTGCATGTTTGCAAAGCCAATTGGTCTTCCAAATATTTGGCAATAAGCTCACGGACACTCACTCACGTTAGTATACCATGTTGAAAATTGTTTGCTTATTAGACACTTTATAATGTGGATTTTGCATTTTAAGCTTTTCACAATAAATTCATTCCTTTTATACAATGTATTTTATATGCATGTATGTTTGTACGTATGTATGCATGTATTTGATTTTATTATTACATACTATTAGCAACAGCATTTTGTGCACAATTGCGAAAGAACACTAACTCATGCGTAAGTAAGCACACACATTTATTTTATGTAGAGTAAAATTGGAATAAAAACAAATTTACTAAAAATTTTCACTATTTTATACTAACGAAACGATCGGTTTTCTCGCGTTTTACGCGCACACGACACCAAGCAGAGACGAACTGACTTCACCAGCTAAATTTTTTAGTTGACGAGACTCAACTTGTCTTAGATAAAAAGTAGTTAGATAATAAAGAGGGTTATACAGATATGGCCGCCGAGTTTGAGTACAATTTGGTAGTGATCTCTGCTCTGTCTGTAGCATGCCACACCGCTCCTGAGCCCATGAGATAGATAATATTTTGTTTGGTAGCGCTAGATTCACTCGCTATAAGAGAGCGCATTTGCGCTCGCCCTAAAAAGCAGTCCATTCGAACTTATTTATTCAGAAGAAAAACCAAACAACAGGTTGCCTGTAGGGGGGAAAAAACAGAGCACAAAGCGATAGAGCAGAAAAGTAATAAAAAATGTGTGTAGCGAAAAGGCAAAATAAGACTGAGAAGACAGTAACGAGAAAAGTATAACATAGGGTGTCTCAATGGTAGCGCTTATTTTCAAATTAAGGAAAAACGCTACACATATTATATATATATATATATATATATTTATATTAGGCCGGGTTGATTTGTGGGGAGGCAAAAAAATCGCCTATTGCTCTGTGAAAATCATATTCTAGGGATCAAAATAAGAAACTTTGCCGAAGGATCTATACCTCTAAAACGAATTCTGATGTCAATTTGGGTCGAACTTTTTAGTTTCTTTTCTCATGTAAAGGAAAAAAATGGTGATATTTTGAAATGATTGTGTGGGGAGCCCCCCAGGGGAGTTCCAGGGGGTGTGCCACTGGCATGGGTGGATCGGCCATTCAAAGTTAGTGGGGGTCGGTCATACATTTGGACTCGATTGGAGCACTCTAAATGGGTCAAAGTGGGATTTTCCGTTCGACCCAAATTGGGGGACATCAGAATTCGTTTTAGAGGTATGGTTCCTTCGGCAAAGTTTTTTATTTTGATCCCTAGAATACGATTTTCACAATGAGCGATTTTTAAATCAACCCGCCCTAATATATATATAATTGGCGCGTTCACCCTTTTTGGGTGTTTGGCCGAGCTCCTCCTCCTATTTGTGGTGTGTGTCTTGATGTTGTTCCACAAATGGAGATATCTATAGTTTTAAGCTGACTCTGAACGGCAGATATTTTTATGAGGAGCTTTTTCATTGCAGAAATACACTCGGATGTTTGCCATTGCCTGCCGAGTGGCGACCGCTATTACACAAATTTTTTTCTTCATTTTAATGTTTAACCGATTTCTGTGATTTCCGAATGGTAGTCACGTGCCAACCCATTCGACTACGGCGGCCGCCCACTTCAATTAAATTATTAAAATTGCTAATGGTTTTAGGGAATAAGGAGGAGGTAATGAGTGGTAGGCAATACCCAATTTTCGTCGATATTTTCGATTTATTTTGACTCCATTTCATCAATCATCTCGTCTAACTTCATCCTTTAGCTCAGGAGTTGTTTTTCGATTATTGACATTATTTGTGAGCCGCCTTCTCAAAATTCCAGTAGAATCGGTAATGAATTTACGCTAGGGCTGTGCATGAATTGATTACTGAAAATTTTAGTTAATCTTTAACTATAGTTACTTCATTAATCTTAAGTTTAAATGTTTGATTAATCAAGAAGTTAATTTATGCGATTGATCGACGCTTTGCCCATCTCTGGTCGGCTATCACACCAAAATTGCATTTTTTTAAGCTTTGACGCTTGCTTTTTGAAGAATGATTTTTAAATTCTTATTTTTTAGTTGGGCAGACATTGTTCATCATTTCGTGTGAGTATATAAACACAATGAACAGTTTTGTGAATAGTCCTTTTAAAAAATGTTCAAGTAATGGTCGTTTTTAGAGACTTCAAAACTTTATTTAATCGAATAATTGATTAACTGAGCAATATACTACTCAACTTGTTCAAATAATCGATTAAACTTACAGCCCTAATTTTCACAATTTCCGTACTTTGCACGTACGTACGTGTAATATTCATGACTAGATCTGAATGTTCACATCTAACATCTAATTTATGTGACTAGCAGCAAAAAGAGAAATGACAGTAAATTCGAACTAGATGGTTTTAATGGGACACCCAATATACTTGCAAGCAGTTCTCTACTTTAGTGCTAACGATCAGCTGACCTGTAGAGTATCGAGCGCATCGCATTCAAACGAGTTCAATTAAAAAGTAGATAGTATTGACGGTGAGACGCTGTTGGCATTTGAAAATTATCAGCTTCAAATAAATGTAGGAGCTAACAGAAGATACATTTTACAAAAGCGGATAAGTGAGTAAAATGAAAGCCAGCTAACGTCGCCAACAATCAACAGCTCAGCTGAGTTCAGCCGGTGCAGTGCTGAGTGGACTCTTTACGTGCTACAGCTAAGCCGCTGGAGTTCATATATTTCTCTCTGCTTGAAAAATGCACAATTGGAGTTATCCAATGCGATTATCTATTATGCGCATTTGTTTGTATTATTACTGGGATTGTTTTGCTGTTAGATACATGCACAATTGAGCTGTGAGCTCTACGGTAGTGAGCGCGTATAACACTTTTCTCCAACAAAACATTGAGCACATGCACATACACACACTCACATAGTCGTAAATGTATACGCATTTTCCGCTGCAGTACTTAGTGTGCGTGCAAATGAGAAATATTTCCAACTCTCATTTGCTTTGACTCCGATGTGAAAATAAATATTTTCTTTTAGTTGATGAGCGTGAAAATCCAAGAAGGAAAACTGATGTGAGGATGTTGATTTGTTTACTCCACTGCTATTTATTTTGTGAACTTCTAATTAATATCTGGCTGAAAAACATATATTGCACCCTAAATACAAAAGGGTCACAACTCAAAATGTACTTCTGCCCAAATATGAACGAGACGTTATCAATAAAACGGTCCGCGGATGACATATGGCAAAAATAATTTCTTTGTTTTTTGGTAGGACTGTTATAAGCTTACATGGCAAATTTCAGCGTGATATGTCACATAGTTTGTTTTCTGTGCTACTGTAAACAAGTCAAGCTCGAGTGTGGAAAATTTTGAGTTGTGCCCCTTTTGTATTTAGGGTGCGATATGTATTAATGTATAGATCTTTCAAAAATTGAAAAAATTACGATAATGAAGTGGTTAATTGAGACACATTGCCTAAATTCAGGCCATACGCATTTTAAAATGATCAAACACTTTTATAAAAATCAAAGTTTTTTCAAACAGGGCTAGCTTTTTGCACCAAACATTTTAAGAATGAAGAATTTATTTATTCATTTTAATTTTTAATTTATTTTTAAATTTTAAGAATTTAAGCTCCAAAACAATTAGAAATATTTTATTTATTTTTCAGGTACGCCCGAAAACTAAGTGCGCCCGAATCGAGGATTTTCAAAAGAGCATTTTACTTCTCATCTAATCAAATCTGAAGCGCTCTAAAACCGGAGTGAGAAAAGACTTTCGCAGCAAAACCTCGAAGAAGCAGTCCAAATATGAAATTAAATGTAAGCACCTCAAGCGCGTCGTATGGGAACATTTAGCGATCAATTTGCGGATCTTGGTTATTATGTTGGTATTTATAATTTTTTGCGTTTGCTTATACTTAAATAAATGAAATATACTCAAAATACTCCACTTTGTTTATCTTTGGATGATGTACCGAGTTCTTTTAAAAGAGAAAACACAGGTGACTAGAGATATCCACGCAGAGTACTTGTGGGTTATTTGGGTGAGCTTTTTGGGATGCGTTAATCAGTTTTTTAAGGAGTCCTATTCGCACACTTTTTTCAAATATACTAAAAAGGCCCTTTTTTATGGCGGATTTGCAACTTTAAAATCTTTTTCGGATGCAGAGATCCTTAGTTGTCTGCCTTGCAAACTCTGCCTTAATTTTTTGGTTGCTGGCTACTCTGCCACTGTCTTGAATTCAGCAAAGCACGAATCTAAGCAGTTCTGTATTATTTTCAACCTTAGAAAGCGTAGCAGATCAAAAAAATAGCAACTTACTAAATTATCTATACTATGTATTAAATACAACTAAATAAAGTTCTTCAACTTTCCATAGAAACACTTGGTATCACTAAACTAACCAACCTAATTTAACCTTGGCCATTAAAAAATTCACCTAAAAGTAGAATAACTACACCCGAGATATCAACTTCTTCAGCGAACCCAACACCACCGAGTTGCATAAATTTAGCCGACTTCCATTCTCGATGTTTCCGAGGAAACAATAAACATTTTTTTGAGTATTCCGTCTGAACCTGAATTACTTATGACTTGTTTCTTCGGATATCAAAATATGTGAGCTAAAATTTTGTAAGAATTGTATGAAACCAGCGAGCCAACAAACTTCTGAAAGACTTACAAAATAAACACAGGATTATTGGCAAGTAAAATGCCTAAAAGTATGCAATAATGTATTCAAAACATTGAAACATTGTATCCTTAAAAGAACTAACTCAAACTAACAACGAAGTCAATAGACAATGTAATTATGAGAATGTAAGGTACTGTGACTTTTCAGAACTACTGTAGTGCCGTTAATAACGTTATGCAACTAGTTTCTAGCGTTGAAAAAAGTGAATATTAAATAATGTTGTTAATTGAATTGAATTAATGTTAAATTGAAAACAAAAAAATTTAGGAAGAGTGAAGTTTAAGTGAGTTTTTACATAGGTACAACGGCTCTGAAGGTTTTGGCTGTTTCAGCATAGTACGTAATATCCACGTTTGATTTTACCTGTCATTCTACCCCTAAATCAGTGGCAAATTCACTAGTAAAAATTATGTATATATGAGTCAAAAATCTGTTATTCAAAGACATCTGAGTGCAGTATCTCTTTTCGCTCTAACCGACGGCATCTGGACATTAATTTCACTTCCGAGTTCCTACACATATCTGTTGAGCTTTGTAGAATCATAGTGCCTTGTTAAAATAATATACTAAACTGGTTTATTTTAAATGCGCCGATACTAAATAAAATAAATTTATGTGGTAGGAAACAATTTTTTTTTTAATTCGGCCAAAATCGCTTAGGAAGAAAACAATTTGTGAAGTTATCTAATAATACGGGTCTACGAAATTCACTTCGTTTTTTATATGTGATCGGTCTGCTACATAATTTCGTACACTGAATACCACTACAGGGTACAAAAGTACCCATCTCACACTAGAATAACCTATACACCAGTTCACAAATAAAAAAAAATATGAAAAAGTTTGAAATAAAATGGGGTTAACCCTTTAAGGTCCAGTGATTACGATTGAACTGGAAATTAGCAGGAACAAAGCTAAAGAAAATTACGTATCGACGATTTTTGTGGTCGCTGATTACTAGCCTGATGACAGTTTTTCGAAATTCAAATACAAGATAGCGAACTAAACTGAAATATTTTAGTTAGGGTTCTAGAAATGATGACTTCGTTATTTTCTGGGTGACTATCAGTGCCTTGGGTGTGCTTTAGGCCGAGTCGATTTGTGGGGAGGCAAAAAAATCGCCCATCGCTCTGTGAAAATCATATTCTAGGGATCAAAGTAAGAAACTTTGCCGAAGGAACCATACCTCTAAAACGAATTCTGATGTCCCCCAATTTGGGTCGAACTTTTTAGTTTCTTTTCTATAACTCACTTAAATTAATTTTTTCATTTACATATGTTCTGACTAAATAAACTTCTTAAAAGAAAAAATAGATATTATTATAAATATTGTAAATAAAAATAAAGAAAAAACATAGCCATTTAGCTGATTTTTTCATGTAAAGGCCAAAAATGGTGATATTTTTAAATTGGGGGACATCAGAATTCGTTTTAGAGGTATGGTTCCTTCGGCAAAGTTTCTTATTTTGATCCCTAGAATACGATTTTCACAGAGCAATGAGCGATTTTTAAATCGACCCGTCCAGGTGTGCTTACTTTTCGTAAAGCTACTTTCGTCAACTCATATACTTGACCCTTTATCTATTGTAAAAACAAAAACAAGAACAATAAAAAAGCATTACCCATCACTCGGATGATAGTTCATCCTAGCAAATTTTTATTAGCAATATCAATAATTAAAAAAAAATTATAATAAGATTCTCAGAATATTACAGAAGACATAGAAGAAAAAAAAAATTAACAAAGTTACATATTGATATGTAATATAATAAAATTTTACACGGTAAAGTATTAAAGGTAGGTAAAGTAGGTAAAGTATTAAATTAATACTTGGTTACATACTCGTACATTGTTATCGAGTAGTGTAGGTTTAATTTGAATACAGGTTGATGTTTTGCTGCGTTCGGCTGTTTTTTCATTGAGCGTATTCCTGACTAAACGAGGGGTAATAGCATATTTTTAATATCATGTTTTCCATTTTATCCAATATCACGTTTCTCTGGGTTCTATCCAAATTTTCTTAAAGCTGGTCACTTTTCATCAAAAACACCAAAAAAACCATAAATCTGTATTTTTGATGAATCACAGCAATAAAAAATTCTATTTCAAACTCAATTCAAAGTACAGAAAATTAAAATCTTTCCTAATCCCAAGCACTATGTAGCTCACTTCCCACCTCACTTGCTAGGCAGGAATACGCTCAATGAAAAATTTGGAATCATTTTTCCTTACTCATTTCCTACTACATTTGCTCTTCGTTTTTTTTTGTCGCAACAACGAGCTTACTTTTATCTATTTTTTCTCAAAGATTCTCCACTCAAAACCACTTCCTCTCCAATAGTTGGTGCAGTCAACTGCTGGTGTTTTCGTTATCTTTTGCTCCATTAATTTATCTGCACATTTATGGTGGTTTTTTTTTGCCTCACTTTGTGTTAACCCATTCTGAAGTAGTACTTGCTGTTGTTTGCTTACCTATGTTTCTTCTATTTGTGTACTCGTTTTCATTTTATTTTTATGTGCTTGACGGTTTTCTTTAACTAAACACTAAAACTGAGTTTAACTCAGTAAAAGTATCCCGTTTTTTCTTTTGCTGAAGCTGATCGTTCAGTCAGCCTGTTGTTGTGTTATTGCCGTTGCTGCTTTTCTCAAGCATGTTGCTACTTTTATTATTAGTTGATGTTATATATACATATGTATGTGTGTAAGTGTCTGCCTGCTTTTGTTGTTTCTGCTGTTGGTGTTTTTGTACTATTGCCATTTCGTACTTTTTAGTGGATGGCGTCATTTTGGCAAAGTCACGTTACGTACGCTGCGCTGTACCAAGCATGTGGTTGGTATTTGCGAAGCGACGTGGGGAACAATGCGCGAGTTGTGAATATCACTTGCTTGGGGGGGAGTGAGGTTTGGTTTGCTTACGTTGCTGGCTGTTGCCACTGTGTATTTAGTGCTGTTCGTTGCTGAGATTTTCGATTTAAATGCGTTTGCACGCATTTTTGATGCTGCTCATTCTGATTTTTTGTTTATGGTTTGTTTTATATTTCTTTATTTTTGCATAAATAATTCTAAGGGAAAATAATAAAGTAGCATTTTTATGAAGGCTTGTTTCAGCGCAGAAAATGCTCACCGTGCGTATGAAAGCTATTTATTTATTATTCTTCTGAGTTTATAAACAAAGTAGTCAAACTATGCAGGGTACCTCGGAAGGTTTAACGCTTAGTTAACTGCTTCCTTTTCCATAAACTAGAGTGTATATACAGGTCTTCCTCTCAATGGAAGGCCAAGACTATTGAATTTCAAAATGAGCACAATAAAATTATTTTAAGAAGGATTCAACTTTAAAACCTCGCTTTTGCTAGACAACGTCAAGTGTGAAAAATATGTAAGTAATTGGAATAAAATTACTAAAGTAAGGTGGCACAACTTCCGCACTCAGTATAATGCCAAGTAATTATATGGGAAACTTAAATATTTTGTGAAGTAAAAAACTGTGACAATTATTCGCTAGACGCTTTCAGTGAGCCACCTCTCACGAATTCAATGTACACTCTATTGCCTGGAAGATCAAAAAGAGATTCATTTGAACAGTAAAATTTCAACAAAAGTAGGACCTTTTACTCCCTCAATCATTTGAGTATTTATCGAGAAAGAAATCTGTAGTACTAAATATCCTTACGATGTAACATACCATACATAGGGCAATCTTAAAGAGACACTAAGCATCAAAAAAGTTCTCTGGTAGTTGAGAGAGCGTGCGACAATCGTCGAATCCAGGATCCAGACCGGCTTAAGGTCGCTGGTTCTATTGTGAACTAACGAAGACTTTACAAAAAGTCATGCTGAGCCATATTATGGGAAGTTTTGTGTGCGGCTGCTATACGAATTTGCTCAAATAACCTTTAGAATGCACTGACACCTCAGACTCTATGCTAAAATGTAACGAGGTCATTTCAGTTTTGAAACGGTGATGAAAATGGGTCACAACGAAAACAATTACTGCAAAATATCGTGGTAAAATTACGGTTAGCTGGACTCAAACAATCGTAATGCCCGGACTAATGGCCAAGAAGGTTTTACTGTGTGTTTTGTGTGAATGGAAGAGAATTAGTCACTATGTGTTGCTCTTATAAGGCCAAACAATCAATTCAGACCTCCACTGTTACCGATGGACTAGCTTTGAGTAGAAGAACAAACGATCGACCAGAAACGGTATGTATGTTGACATCTAACCAAGAATCTTTCTTACCAACAAGTGCTAATTTGGACTAAGTAGGCAACTGAGCAGTAAAGTCCTCTCTCGACGAACAAAACTAACACTCTTCAAGGCTCTCATCATGCCGTCCTAACGTATGGTGCAGAAGCGTTGACGATGACAACATTCGGTGAAGCGACGCCTGGAGAGTTTGAGAGAAAGATTCTGCGTTGACCTTTGCACATTGGCAACGACGAATATCGCAGGCGATAGAACAATGAGCTGTGTGAGCTTTACGACGGCATATACATAGCGCAGCGAATAAAGATCCAGCGGCTACGTTGGCTGGGTCATGTCGTCCGAATGGATACAAACGCTCCGGCTCTGAGAGTATTCGATGTGGTAACAGCTGGTGGTACCAAAGGAAAAGGAAGGCCTCCACTGCGTTGGAAAGATCAGGTGTAGAAGGACTTGGCTTCACTTGGTGTGTCCAATTGGCGCCGGTTAGCACGAGAAAGAAACGACTGGCGTGCTTTGTTAAACTCGGCCAAAATTGCGTACGCTGTTATCGCGTAAATTAAGAAGAAAAAGAATACTCATAAACTACCTATATATATATATATATATATATATGTAATTGGCGCGTAGACCCTTTTGGGGTATTTGGCCGAGCTCCTCCTCCTATTTGTGGTGTGCGTCTTGATGTTGTTCCAGAAATGGAGGGACCTACAGTTTCAAGCCGACTCCGAACGGCAGATATTTTTATGAGGAGCGTTTTCATGGCAGAAATACCCTCGGAGGTTTGCCATTGC
Organism: Anastrepha ludens; assembly: GCF_028408465.1. Taxonomy (NCBI): domain Eukaryota; kingdom Metazoa; phylum Arthropoda; class Insecta; order Diptera; family Tephritidae; genus Anastrepha; species Anastrepha ludens. Next base: position 63,590,921 of record NC_071501.1, read on the forward strand.
CTGCCGAGGAGCGACCGCTATTAGATAAATATTTTTCTTAGTTTTGCTGTTTCACCGAGATGCGAGCCGAATGGCGAATGGTAGTCACGCACCAACCCATTCGGCTACGGCGGCCGCCCTATAATATACAGGGAATCATTATCAAGCCAAAATAAATATACTGGGAAAATTCGACCTGAGTCGCATAGGTCAAAAGTAACACCTTTATTAACGAACGCATAAACAATTTTATCTATACAATGAATACCACACATTTATACACACAAGTATAAAAATATTGTGTTTATCTGAGTATCCATTAGAAATGACGTTGAATGCTTAAAACAGTTATTTTAGTGCTTAAGACGGTTTCCTAAGTCCAAATCGATTACATTGTCATACGCATTCAATTATTTTACTGAGTGTTGGCTCCATTAAAAATTGTAGACGTATTCAGATATTCACTCGAATGTTCGGTTATAACTTTTTGTGTAGCGTTGTCTACGCTAAGCTATAGAATTCATATGCATTTAAATAACTCAAGTGTAATTGTTTAAAAACAAACGCTAGCATCACCGAATGGGTATGCGAGCGATTAAATATTATAATGATGACAGACACACAAAACGGAAAGAAAGAAAGAACGAAAAAAATATATAAAAAATAAATTAAAAATAAGTGAATATCAGTGCACACTTATTTGTCTAATTGAAATGGATGCTGAAATTAATGAATAATTTGCCACAAAATACGTGTAGGTATTTCTAGTGCACAAAATGTTGATGACACTAATCAAAGCAGATTATTTGGAACTAAATACAAGAGAAACTGGTTAAACTGGTGAAATGAAATTGTAAATTCTAATGAAAATAAAATTGATTTTTCAACTTCAGTTTTATGCATTATCATTTTCAAGGGAACTGAAATGAATTTTCTGTGAAGCAGGTGAAGATTATGGCAGAGAATGCGCAGGAACAACTAAATGAGAGACTCTGAGCTTCTCTTCTATATTTTGATATTGTTATTGTTCCAAGCATGATCTACTGATCTACACTTTTATGTCGCCCCGAACCGTATGTGGTTTTTATCAGAAGATTTTTCATACACTCGGTGGCTTGCCATTGCCTGACGAGGGGTGAACGCTATTAGAAACATTTTATTTTATACTTTAATGTTGAACAAAACATATTCAACAGCTGTAAACCCTGACAGCTAGTACTCGTACTCTTTGTTTGTATTTAGCTACAAGAACTTTTGAAATATGTATCTTGTAAACATTTAATATATTAGTAATAATTATTATTAGGAAATTACGCTCTGCAAGCTCGTTTTCACAAGGTAAAATACTTTCCACGCAAGTTTTTCGGGAAGATGGATTTTTGTTAGTGAAGAGTTGTCTAGGTTGCAATTGAAACGCTGCATTTGCAAGTCAATGCCGATGTAATTGTACTCGTGAGAGATTTCTCTTTGAGGCAGCATCTCGAAGAAAGTGGACAAGTTGTAAAGTTCTTATGAATCCAAGGAACAAATTTGAATAATATTAGGGGAAGTATAAAATTTCCTATTTTTTTTGCTTTAATTCAGTGATGAAACTAAATTAGCAATTATAAACTTAATTGGAAACAGTTCTGAACAGTTTTCTGAATAAGCCGTGCAATGGAATAAATCCTTACTCATCGCACAGTGTGCGGATTTAGTATAAAGCCCCTCAAAAAAATAAGGAGTCATCCAAAGTGAGATTTAACGTAAGTAGCTTTTGCATTGAGACTAAAATTTTGTTTTTTTAAATGGACGTGACCACTTAACTATGACACCCACCTTCCATATAAAGATAAAATCGTTAAGGCAGGTGGAAGACGTTGCAGTCCCTAAATCCGAACGAATCTTTAACAATGAGTATTTTGGTAAATATTATATTAAGGCTATACTTGGATCATGGACATGGCTGGACTAAAGAAAGGTCTACTTTTCTAAATTATATTAGGCGCGCAACTAAGTTCCCGCTGTTTGTCAATAGATGCCACCAGCAGTGTGTGCTAGTCGATTCTAACATAACCTAAACATCATAAACCAAGCATGGACATATGGTAAACCAACTGCTTCGACACATGAGTGATTTTGTTTTGGTATCATATATTTTTGATTTTGTGAAAATGTCTGATTTTGTGCCGAATATTCGTCATTTGGGGGAAGTGTTGATTTTCCTCGCGGCGATGGAAGCGCATCGAGAGCTACAAAAAGTTTATGGAGATGCTGCTTTAAGTGAAAAACGTGCCGAGATTGATTCCGTCGCTTCAAAGACGGGGATTTTAAGTTTGACGACCGTCCACGTGAAGGAAGGCCAAAAACCTCCGAAGACGCTGAATTGGAGGCATTGCTCATGAGGATCCGTGTCAAACGTCAGAAGAGCTTGCTTCAGTATCAGGGGTAACGCCAATCCATTTCCAAGCGCTTGCCTGCTTTGGGAATGATTCAAAAACAGGGGACTTGGGTTCCTTATGAGTTAAAACCAAAGGACGTTGAACGTCGTTTTTTCGCCTGTGAACAACTGCTCCAGCGGCAAAAAAGGAAGGGTCTTCTTTATCGCATCGTGACGCGTGATGAAAAATGGATTCATTACAGCAATCCAAAGAAAAGAAAGTCATGGGGACTGCCCGGCCATGCTCCTACGTCGTCACCTCGGCCGAATATTCACGCTGCGAAGGTTATGCTATGTATTTGGTGGGACCAAGTTGGTGTTATTTATTATGAATTGTTCAAACCAAGCAAAACCATCACTGGGGATCGGTATCGACTTTAATTGATGCGATTCAGCCGAGTACTGCGCGAGAAGCGGCCGCAATACGCGGAGAGGCATGAAAAAGTGATTCTACAGCATGATAACGCTTGGCGTCACGTTGCCATACCCGTTAAAACCTACCTGGAAACACTGAAATGGGAAATTCTACTCCACCCACCATATTCTCCAGATATTGCGCCGTCCGATTATTACCTGTTCCGATCGATGGCACATGGTCTAGCTCAGCAGCAGTTCCATTCATATTCCAGACATCAAAAACTGGCTTGATCAGTGGATAACCTCAAAAGATGAACAGTTTTGCCGCGACGGTATACGAGATCTACCAGCAAGATGGGGAAAAAGTAGTAGCCAGCGACTGGCTATACTTTCAATGATTCGCTTGAAACCATTTTTTCAGAATAAAGTTGTATTTTCATACATCAAAAAAACAGCGAGAACTTAGTTACGCACCTAATAAGACAAAAAATTGATTTCAACAATATAATTTTAAGTTGTCAAGCTCTTAAAAACACCCGTACTATTGAAAAAAAATATATATCTTGCAAAAAATCCGTTCAGCTCTCGTTTGTCGCTATTCGGCTATGTGACGCATATGCCCCAAATCTCTCCGAACCCAACGCACTATTGGTGATGATAGCTTCCAAAACAACTACTAATCTCTTAATTACGAGAACGTTACAATTTACGGTAAATTTTCTAAACAAAGCCAGCTGATAGGGCAGGGTCTAATGCACCTAAGAATAACACCAGACGCTAATCTCTGACTTATACTTAAAATTAAATTTTCGGACAATGTAATATTTATCAAAAAGAATGGTAAAAGACTAGATAGTGTGTAAAAAGCAGCAATAGTAATTATTGACTACATAAGAACTAAGTAGCGAACTTGAGCCGGCTTTTTCTCTAATGTTTCTATCATCTACGTAGGAAAAAAGCAGCCATAATTTCATCAGGTGAAAAATTAAACAGCACTTACTTATGTAAGTATGCATGTGGCATGTGTTTGAATAAATAAATTACCATTGCCACAGCCACCATTCGATGCAAATGCAACCTAAATTTATCAAGCGTGAAGAACTGACTTATCACCAATAAATGTGCATTTGAATTTATTCATTTGTAAAAGCGCAGCGCCGCAGAGGCAATCAAATGCAGCGGCAGGCGACACGCAAGTGCATTGTATCCCATTGAACTCTATCTCCCAACCAACGCAACGCCTACCATATACATGTACTGTGAGCGTCAAAATAAAGTGTACAAAGCATTTTGTTAATATATAATATGGATTTTATTTCAGTCTTTTATAACAAAACAATATATTTTAATTTCATGTTTTTTAAATTAGTATTTGATTCTCTCCTAATTACTAGAAAACAACAAAACATAAATTACAACAACAAAAGTTGTAAGACAAAAACAAAATTTAGTGCATATTTTACGCGTCAAAATAAAGTGTACAGCCTACAGCAGTAGCATTTTAGCGATGTTGTACGGTAAAAAATACCGTTATATTTGGTTGTTTACTTCCTTTTTCGATGCATTGAAATTTTTTCTCGTTGTATTTTAATTGGTTGCGATCGGCAGAGTGAAAAGTTTTTGTCTACAGTAAATTAAATTCTATTAATTATTTTTTTTAATAATGGGTAAACAAACTTCGACTGATGTTGGAGAACTGGTACTAAAGCTTCGCAATGAAGGTAAAACCTTTCGTGAAATTGGCTCTATTGCCAACAGAAGCCATAATACTGTGAAAAAAATAGTTCACAAATTCAAAAAGTGCGGCAAAGTAGAAAATCGTCCAGGTGCAGGTCGTCCAAAAATTTTAAATGAGACCGAAGTAAGGTCTATAGTGCGTGATATGAAGAAAAATCCCTTTAAAAGTGCGGTCAAAATATCACAAGAAGTTTCTGCATCAGATACTAGCGTAAGTGCCAGTACAATACGTCGAGCGTTGCTCGAAAATGGGTTACATGGTCGTCTCCCACGAAAAAAGCTAAAAGCCGCTAATATCTACAGTTAATAAAAAAACACGTCTTGATTATGCAAAAAAATACGAAAATCGGGATGTTTCTTTCTGGAATAATGTCCTGTTTAGCGATGAAAGTAAGTTCGAGGTATTTGGGCAGAAAAAACCGGTTAAAGTCTGGAGAACCAAAAATAAAGAGTATGCCGACCAAAATTCGAAAACCACAGTTAAGCACGGTGGGGGTTCGGTGATGGTGTGGGGGTGTATAGCGGCAAGCGGAGTTGGCAGTTTGATTTTTATTGAAAGTACCATGAACAAAACAGATTATCTGAATACTTTACAAAATAATTTACTAACCAGTGTGCAGAAATTAGACTTGCAGGGATCTTGGATCTTTCAACAAGATAATGATCCCAAGCACACAGCAAAAATAGTAAAAGAATGGCTGCTATAGCGTACTCCTAAGACATTGGATCATCCTCCAAGTCACCGGACTTAAACCATATTGAACATTTCTGGGAGCATTTAGACTGCCAAATCCGGAAATGGACAATCACCAATATGGATATGCTGAAACTCGCTATAAACGAAGAGTGGGATAAAATTTCATCTGACGTGACAAAAAAACTAGTTGAGTCGATGCCCCGAAGACTGTCTTCCGTTATCAAAGCAAAAGGGAAATCAACAAAATACTAAATCGATATCATTTTTGTAAAATATATCTCTGTACACTTTATTTTGACGCTCACAGTATGCATATCTATTTGTTAAGCTGAGGCAGTTAAAGTGCCAGGTGTATACAAATCCGCTTTTTGGTGCTTTTGGATGTGCCGTCGCTGGGGTGCCGGCAAGATGACGACATTAAGCGCGTGCGTTTGCAATAACATGTTCGCACGCACACATATATATATTCATATGCGCTCTCACCTACTCACCCACTGGCTGGCTACTGGTTTCTGACTGATTGGTGACCTAAAAAGCGGCATTAGTGCTTTTTTTATATAATATTTGCCTGTGTGCGTGTGTGTCAAATGAGTGAGCATAAAAACGTTTTGCCAGCACGGCGCACAAGTGACAGTGACAGCGTCAACGTCGACGCCAACAACACCGCTACTACTTGGTTGGCAACAACAAAGGGGTGATGCGACTGCCAAGCGCGCCTGTTACCGCTGCTTTGTCGACGTTGTACTATTTAAATGTATGCTACTTATGTGTGCTATTGCAAATTGTTGTTGTTTTGAATTTTTATTGCCTATTCATTTGTTTCTTGCTGTTACAACAACATAATCCCTATTATATTTAGTTAGTTATTTTGTTGTTTTTGCTGTTATTGGTTTTTTAGTTTTGTGAGTGACACCTGAAAGGGGGGCGTGTTAGTGTTGGCTTGTGTTGCTCGCATCCTTTATTCTAACTCTCATTCTTGCTTATCTTTACTGCCTAGTAAATTATTGCTCTTAACTGTAAATCTTTTTATTTGCTACTGGAAAAGTGGGTAACGCAGTTAATGCGCCGTTAAGAATGCAAACGTGCGGCTCACCGAAAAATAGTTTGCAACTTAATTTTTTAGACACTCAAATATTTATAGCTCACGCCTAGTTTAAAAATAAATTTAGTTTGTTCGGATTGTTCAGAAGAGAAGAGACAAGACAATTGTATGGCTATAATGAAATAACAACTAAAGCAATGAGGTAGCAGCAAAAACTGTTAACATACAATCGAATAAAAAAACTTCGGAAAAAAGTAAATCTAATATTATGGGTTAAAATATTATACAAGGATTTATAGTGGATGGTCATAAGCTCAATGCATTGATACACTAATTAAACAAAAATGTGGTCGAACTAAATTAACATTGAATATATCCCAATTAACAATTACACTGAAGAGCAAAACTGTAACAAAATGTAATACTTTCTATTTCAACACATTTTTTTTTAGACATGTTTTAACAAATCAAATATTTTTTTTGCATAACTTTATTGGCATGTATGAACTCTCTCTCTCAAACCGGTTTGGTGTCAATGCAACAACAACAACACTAGTAGCAAGTAATAATGCAAATAAAGACAAATGTTACAGTTTTGCACTCACTCTTAATTTTCAAATTTTCCGTTATTTTTCTCGTAATTATATATTTGGTGGATTTTTAATTATTATAAACGTGACCGTGAATAAGACAAAATGTTAAATCGGGAAGTACAACGCCAAATAATTGATTTGCTGAAGAAGGGCGAGTCTATAAGAAAAATAGCTAAAAAATTCGAAGTGAGCCACATGGCTGTGCAAAGGCTGCGGAAAAATGTACCAGACGCTGTTCCCAGTAACAAAGGAGGCCGGCCAAGGAAGATAAGCGACCGCGATGCCCGCCATCTGGCAAATTTGGTAACAAGCAGCAAGGCGGTCACTCCCAAAGAAGCACTAAAGATGCTGGATATTAATGCCAGTCAGTGGACAGCCAGGCGCAGCCTGTCAAAACTGTGGCTAAAGGCAGCGAAGAAGAAAACCAAGCCAATGCTGACAAAAAGACATGTGCGGTTGAGGCGGGATTTTGTTGCGGCTCACCAAAGCTGGACAGTTGAAGATTGGGATCAGGTACGTCTTTATAAATGGATTATAAAAGACCTTTTTTCATAAAATTTCAAAACGATTGCAGGTTATTTGGTCTGATGAAACCAAAATCAATCGATTTCAGTCAGATGGTCGGGCCTGGTATTGGGTTAAAGACCCAAATGCAGTCCAGCCACATCACATCAAGCAGACAGTAAAACATGGTGGTGGCTCCATTATGATGTGGGGCTGCATTTCCAAAAATGGTGTGGGTTCTTTAGTACGAATAGACGGTATAATGCGGAAAGAGGAATACCTGGCCATATTGCAACAAAATCTGCCGGGTGTAGTGGAAAGTATGGGTCTTGCTGCTGAAAAAGTAATTTTTCAGCAAGACAATGACCCTAAGCACACCGCACATGTTGTACGAAATTGGATGCAACGCCCAAAATTTCGTAACTTGAAGTGGCCTCCACAATCACAGGACATGAACCCAATCGAAAATTTATGGAGTCATGTAAAATCGAAGCTTGCCGAATATTCAAGTCCGCCCAGTGGAGTTAATGAGCTGTGGGAGCGAACACGCGATGTATGGGATGCTATTCCGACTGACTTTGTCTTGAGGTATACACGAAGTATGCCCAATCGTATCCACGAGCTGAAAAAATCCAAAGGATATTGGACATCTTATTAATATTTATTTTATTTATTGTAAAAAATAAAAAATGGGTTGAGTGCAAAACTGTAACATTTGTCTTTATTTGCATTATTGCTTGCTACTAGTGTTGTTGTTATTGCATTGACACCAAACCGGTTTGAGAGAGAGAGTACATACATGCCAATAAAGTTATGCAAAAAAAATATTTGATTTGTTAAAACATGTCTAAAAAAAAATGTGTTGAAATAGAAAGTATTACGTTTTGTTACAGTTTTGCTCTTCAGTGTATATTATTCCAGTCAGACATATGGTATCGGTACTAGAACAAAAGCTTAAAAAACTTTGTACTAGCATAGTGACACACACGGGTGCCCTACTAAATGCTTGTACACTAATCTGCAGTTGCAAAAGTTTACAAATTTAAAACAAAAGAGTAGATACCACTAAACCGAGGACGAAAATGCGACTCCCTATGACATTCATAGAGAGTTAAACTCCCAACCACCGAGTGCTACATCGGAGCCCAACCACGCCCTATTGCAGAGGAGGAGCGTCAGCTGCTTCTTGAGACTAGCGTAATTTTGGCTCAAGTGCATTCTGGATTTTCAAGTACGATGGTACCACATTTAATTTACATTTTGAATAGCTTCGTTCCCGATGTACCTTATTCACCTTTTCCATCATTTTTCCGCTTTCTACCACAAAATATAAATATATCAAGCCGTTGGTTTGCAGTGAACACATATTCAGTGCGATCCATCCTAGTACATCTGAGAATACTACTTTTAAGGTTATATTCTATGCTATTATAACCCAGAACTCTAGAAGCTTTGAAAAAAAACTTTGGGATACTAATGAGACCCATTTAGCTTTCATATGATGGAACGTTTTTTACTCCACATCTGTTTAGAATATAAAACAAATTGGCTGGAATTCAACAAATATGAAATAAAAATGAAATTTCGCAAGAACTAAAACAAATTAAGAGTTTGGAAATATGGACAATAATCTCGGTATATCGAATACTTTGCTTATAAAACTGGCATCAATAGCTACAGCAAAGTCTTCAGAGAGGAAAAGTTGTGCCAACTACAAAGTAACAGCCAAATCAAATGTATTTCCATTGAAAAACGACGCCTTTGACGAGAGTTACATATCTTTACCTCTCTATCATATGTTTAGGTTTACAATAGCTGCCACAAAGCTTAAACATTCAATAAGTAATAAATTCGATAAAAACATTAAAATGTACAGCAATTAATTACTTCCTGCTGGGTATCATAAGATATCAAGAGGAATAAAAATATTTAGTCATCTGTAGTAATTGTAATGTCTTTCAGAAGAGAAAATGGCGCATGACACATTGTCTAGGCACACAGAACAGACGACTAATTGCTTTGTAAATCAAACAAAAAAGGGGTGTTTTCAACCAACTTGACTAAAAGCAAATTATTGCCCCATTCCTACAAAAAGAATATTTTTCGGCAATCTGTAATTTTTTTGTCTTTCTTGATTTAAGAAGAACTAAAGAGCTACTCTAAATCTGCGCTCTGTAAATACATTTTTTGCCACAGTTTTCCCATGATGGTCTTTTATACAAAATTATTGGTCGGACTTCCTTCCTTTCATTTTTCTACTTATTAATTACCTTTTTAAATATATTTCCGAAAAATAATACCAATTAAAACGGACGCTTACCTGAAAAGAAAGAAGCAGAAAAATATTTATATATAAAGAAAGATATTTGCAAACATTAAAAAACTCTGTGGAAATATTATATTTAAAAATAAAAAGGTCAATTAACTAACGGATAAATTGGTCCTAGATATAATCTTTTTTATTGTTATTGTAGCTGGAGTGTGTTGAGTAACATCTAAACAATAATTTCTTTCTAACTCTTTCAGAAATTTACCATTAAAGACTTCGCTCGCTACTCCACACCCACTTTCCTCAACTTGAATGTCTATCACTCTTTCTAGGCCTAAATAATAAAATTAATAAAAAAATG